>NC_057764.1:43403631-43496816 GCF_010389155.1 Erigeron canadensis
TTTACATATTTGCCCTTTGTTTCCTTACTAAAAAGTTCCTATCAAAAGGCCAAGTACTTTCAATTACATGTGACCAAAGTCAGGAAACAGATAGGTTGAGTCACATTTAAGCACAGATTGTACATGCTTTTTGTTGTTAGGTAGGTTTAAGGCTTTAATGTTTAATACGTGAGATCTTTACGAAACCAATATTATAGTAAACTTAGTTAGTTTTACTACCATAGCTAATTAAGAAAATGTTTGTGGACGATCATAGAATATTTCAATAATATTTACATAAAAGATATGATTGAGATAGAAAAGATTTTGTAAACATGTCAAACATAACATGGAATGAATAGTACATGCTATATAACTAAGTTATCTGATGATTTGAAACGATGTATGTGGTATTGTGGTTGGTGAAATATTAATCCATATAATAGTAATGAAAAACTTATAAGTTTGTTGCTAAAAAGTTCAAACATTTTTTCTTTGTAGTGACCCTTTTGCATCGAAAGATATAGCTGATTCCTTTTTTAGAAATGATTTATACTTCTATCTATACTACTATATAAAAATTATATCACTGTGTTAAAAAGTTTACAATATTAGGACATGTAAAATTATCATTTTATCCTTAATTAATTAACTTACACAATCATTTCATAATCTTTTAAAAAATATTCACTATCCACAAAAATCAAATATCTTTGAAACAATTATCAATATCATTTGACACCGACGTCATCACCATCCGTCGATGTCACCACATCGCAATTAATGTTATCACCGCCGCATTGCGCGGGTACCATACTCGTGGTATGTAACACATAATCAAATAGTTAATATCTTTCCTTTTTGAAACGAGTTTTAAAATTGGATCTTTACTCCTTAGAAGCTCGAGAACTTTTTGTGTTTTAGATAAAATCAAGAAATAATTTGAAGATTGTATTGAATGTTTAATTGTTTATTGTATGTGATACACTATATTTACTTTGACATGTCACTTTTATGTAAATAAAAAAGACTTCGGTTACAAAATTGGATTTTGTAAGTAATCATTATTCCTATATAAAAACTGGAATTTGCTAAACCCAATCTTTTGGGTTGTATTTAAAATGTATTAAATAGTTTCACATTTATTGTAAATAGGGATAAACTTTTAATATGAAAGGTATAAATTTTTTATACTAATTAACGTTTAGCATATTTCGTAAAAGTTTAAGCCATCTCTCTTCTTTTCTTTTCTCTTTGGGAAAGAATTAATAAAAAATTATCTGAAAATAATATAATTGATTTTAAGAATTTTAATTTGAAAAAAATCATAATATATTATTCAATTTCCTCTTAATAAATCCTAAATTATTATCTGACTTCTTTTTTTGTTAAAGGCGGAACTAATAAATGTCCAACAAATCCAACTTTTGTGCGTCTACGCCGTGTTTGAATCCTGACAATGTCCTAAAGCATATGTTCTCTTATGCGTAGATGGTATAACATTCCCAAAGTGCCCTTACCTCATTCGCATTTGCTAGAATGCAAACCTTTGACCGCTAAATAAAAAATTACAAAATGAAAAACTCCATAACCATTAGTCTATCAACGCAAATGACTAAATCATTATTTAACCAACTTACACTTTAAATGTTTATCTTTTAAAATATTTCCGTTACTATTTACATCAACCTATATCACTCCACACAGTCACCAATCACTATTATCAACATTGTCAGTTGCATTATAAGGATATCATGTTACTTCCATACAGAAAACTTGAGATCACATGACTAAAGTAATATAAAAGATCAATCACGTAGACCAGGAAAAAATATATGAACTTTTAATGAAATGAAAACTATTATTTGTAAACTGTGCAAATCACTTTTTTAGTACATGTTAGTGTCATTTATATACTAACTCTCTTATCAATGACTACAAAAGAAAGCAATAAGGATGGATAGAAAAGTATTTGTATCCAAATAAAATCTTCAAACGTTACATCAACAATATCTTTCTAATACTTTTATAAATTATTATTTAATGTAGATGACTAGATACATGTCCATCATCATTATCAAATACAAGAATATGTACTTTTAACTAAATATAAACATATAAATCAAAACGTCATGTCAATGGCATCCTAATTAACCGACCATTTGTTGTGTGATTGGCGGATGGCAGCTATGTAAATTTATTAAAAAATAGGGGCTAACATGAACCGGACTATAAAAAGAAGGCATGGGAGGATTACATAGAGGACACTATGATGACGGCTTTGCATGCGCCTCGGTTTTACATTTGCAATTTTATTCTTTTAAAAAAGTTTTTTTTATTTTTGGTTACCTTTTATTGTCTTTTGGTCATTGAAAGATTTACTTTCACACCCTTTTACTTGTTCCTTTTAACACCAAAACCTTTAACAAAAGTGATTGTTTGTTACGATGATATCTCTCTCTATATATATATATATAGGAATATTTAAAAGTGCACCAACTTTTAAAATAGTTTTTTTTCTTTTTTTTTCTTAGACAATTGTAAAAATAGCATAACTTGGGCAAAATTTCGAATTTTTCATATGACCATTTAAAACTTAATGTGATTGATTTGATTAATTGAATATTAAGATGACATTGTGACAACACTTCATAAAATAAATTAGCAAAAGTTTTAAATGAAATAAAAACTTTTTATACGTGTGTTTATACAAAATCATAAATACAACCTTCTCTCATAGATAACTTTTATTTGTCAACATAACTTTCATGTAAGCATTTCTTTATAGACAAGTATCGTTTCTTTTTTTTTTTTTTTTTTTTTTTTTTTGTTATACAAGATATATATAGGTATTTCACTTAAAAATATAGGGTCCAATATAAGCATTTTCGAAAGCTGTGTATATATTCTAGTTGATTCACTAGTTGGAGACATTTGGCAGGTTTGTAAGGTACGTTTGTTTTTCAGACAACCAAAATAGTATTCGAATTCACTTTTTGGAGAAATGACTAAAAAGGTACAAAGGGTAAAAACAAGAGATAATAAAAGTAAATGGACTTAAATGAAAAGTTAAAAAAAATGCAAGAAGTACAGAATAATAAAACAAAAATGAAAGCTGAAATAAATGGGCCAACGTAGTGGGGGCCCAATATGCGCCAGTCTGCAGCATAACATACTCACATACATGACGTGACAACGACTTGACATTTTGACGAGATGGGATGGGACACTCTGTGTGTGTGCAGGCACACAGTAAGGTTAAGGTGGAGCTACGGTTGTTGCTATGGGCCCCATAAAGAAACGATACTGTGTGGACAGTATCACTACCTTTGCCAGACTGCCATTGTCTTGGCCGTTGGATCACTGTCATCTCAATTACGCTTAACACACACTTGTATTGTATTCGTATTAATACTTTATAGCCACTAACTTGAAATTTTTATTCGCAAATGGTCCTTTTAACATTTGAGGAGATGGTAGTGTACGTAACGAACGAGTTGGTCGTAGTTTCGAAACTACACTACTACACTAGCCTTTATTTTAGTGGTGAACCACGAATTATATGACAACGTAGGTCGTAGGATCTCTAGAACGTTACCACAAAGTTAAATTAAGTTTCACTATTATTGATTTATTTCATTATTTTAAGTTGTTATAAATACTGAGTTATTTTGTTTTTTCAATTACATTTTTAGAGAACGTATATTTATTAATTGATATAAATTTGTTCATTTATATTATATTATTAAGCAAATAAGTTATGTCTAAAATTTTAAGTTTTAACATTTACTTCTTCAAAATGTCCCTCATATCTATTCTATATTTACCTAAAATAATTATAATACACTTTCTCTCTCCACAAATCTTAACCAATCATTTTTTTTCTCTCATTCATAAATCATTTTATTTCTATAATTCATTTAAAATCTTTTATCTCAAAAACTTTACGTCGATAAATTATAAAAATTATATGAGTGTTCTTAAAATTTTACGTTTTTTTCATTTTAGTGGTCATTCGATATATTTTCAACGAATTTTTAAATCCGGTGACATAACTAGTCAGGTACATCACCCATCATCACCCCCACCACCATCATTACTCCCACCGCCATGACATTACCACCCCGCCATCACCGACGCAACGAACGGGTACATTATTCTCGTAATTCGTAATATAAAATAAAAAGGAGTTCAAAATGTAAAATTGTAAATAAGCATACAATAGTGAGGAAAACAAAAAAGCATGCATGAAACTAAAAATACATTGATGATTGATCTTCGTTAAGATATGGAATACAACACAATTAATTAGGCAGAAATGCCATTAAAGGTGGTTAAGGAGGCGGGCGTAGCAGATAAAATGATGACGGGTCTACGACCGTTGAAAATAGGGGGGAGTGGACAAGTGGACGTATTATAATAGGCATTTAACATATGATCATGTACTAATATATTATACAAACACGATACGCTATTCACCTATTTATACCGCCTTCTCACGTTTATGACAATCGACTTCAATGCACATTTAAGTTACTATGTACGAGTTATATACTTACTCATCCTATATATATTTAGGGTCAAAGAGAGATGAGTTTGTCCCAATTAAAACAAATATGAAAGACTCAAACTTGGGTTATATTCATCGATCATCATTAGCGAAATCGATATTTGTAAGGGGAGATGAGTTATCTGCATTTTTTTTTTCAATCCTTTCAAATCTCTCAAATTAAATACCTCAAATTCATTTTTTCTTTTTAGTTCTCCCAACTATTTTCAATGGTCTTCGTTACCTTTTCAACCCTTCCAAATTTTTTTTTTTCTTTTTCATCTAATTTATTCAATCATCTTTTTAAAAAAACAATATAAATAAAACATAAACCATACATAATAAAATTAAACAAACTTCATTACATACTTAAACAAATAAATCATAAAAATCACTCATCAAGCTTCCATCCATGCTTCGCCTCAATCGCTCGTTTTTGCTCAATCGCCCACGCTTTGTTTTTTGGATCGACGACATGTGCGTGTGGGGTGTTGAAAAACTTGTAATCACTCATCATGCTCTTGTTAGTTTGATGTTCGAGTTGTAAGTCCAACAGTGCTTGCTTCTTCATATTGGCTTCCTCTGTATTTTTTTTTTCTTTTCCGCATACTCCTCCGTAAAAGCAGAAAAACCATTTGACGACGACAGACGCCCCACATTTTTCGGCCCTTTCTTGGCCGACTACTAGGAGTGCTTAACTCGTTCAAATCCGACAAACATAGTGGCATCGTGATTGTTACTAGACGACTCATAATCGCCACTCTCTGGCGACTTTCTTTGCTTGTCCAAATGGGCCAAAGATGTTTGTCCAACTTGAATTGTTTCCTTCCACTTACGTTTATTTATGTTGTTAATATATTTATGTTATATATATAAGTTACTTACGTTTATTTATGATGTTAATATATATATTAACAACATAAATAAACGGAAGTAACTTATATATATAACATAAATATATTAACAACATAAATGAAGTATATATATAGGGGACCCTTATTTTGATAATCAATTTTTTGTAACAACCTCGAGAAAACTCTAAACTAATGTATTGGATCACATGTTTTTTTGTTCGTTCATATGTGAAACATTATAAGAATACATCTTGGTTAAGAAAGTTTTTTTCAAAAACTTATGTATACCCAAAAAAAAAAACAATTTGATCTAATAAATAATTTGAGAGTTTTCATTGTTCTTACAAAAAAATAGTTTTTCAAAATAAGAAAAGTCTCTCTCTCTCTGTGTATATATATATATATATAAAAACGAAAATAAAGTATATAAATACCGCTTGGATGTAACATTTGTTGAACGTTGTTATTGCAGTATTCATTGTGCCCCACTTGGTGTTGAGACTATCCATAGATCGACTTGTACCACCAAACTCCTTCAAGAAATGCTCCAAGATTCGGTCCCAAAACTTATCCCGTCCTTGTTCATTATCGATTTGTCTACATGTTGAGATATGAATCCACGCTTTTGCATCCATTTTGTTTTTTCAACCCGCTTTGGAAACTTCTTTTTCGGTACAACTTCTTCGACTAATAAATAAATAACATGTAAATATTAAATAAACATATATATAAAGTATATTTATTTAGTATTACGAGAGGTCGACTTGTTGAGGTTGATATTGAGGCGGTGCTACCTTTCGTGGTAGACGAAAGTTGCCTCGTCCCAGTGCTTGTGAGCCACTAACATTTTTCTCTCTCCTTGGATCCATGGATGATTATGAAACTAAAAAATGTGTTTGATGTATGAAAATGTATAATTTTTTGGTTATGGTTGTTTGAGAAATAGAGTGTATTTATAGATAAAATAAGGAAGTATATATTTTTTAAAAAAGGCAACGGCTAGATTTGGAAAAGGGGAAAATTTATTTATTTTTTATTGTAGCAACGGTTAATTCATGTTGGACCCCACCTTTTCACACGCTCCCAACGTTCGTTTGTCTCCCAACCCGCAACCAACTTATTACCGCCGAGTATGAGCCCGTCTTCAATCCGCGTTTATGGCGGCAGTGTACCCTCGACGGGTTGCTCACCCCACCTTGCAGCCCGCTCCCACTCCTCTCCCCCTAAACACCTAAAATTTAAAGATTATGATTACAAATTCTGATATGAGCGGCAAGTTCCAAGATTGAATACAGTTGTTTTATAACATTAATTTCTCATAAAAATAAAGTTTGAAAGAAAATGTTTAAATGTACCGGGATTTTTTTTTTATTTTAAAAGATCACAATTCCTTTTTAAGTATATTTTTACATTGTAACGTACAAGTAAGTTTTTGTTCCATATTAATTGTTATATTGATAATGTTATAAAATCTGTGTATTTGAGAGGGTCCAACATCTAGTATTTTATCATAGCAAAAACTTTTATTCGAATAATAATTAAACTATATAATCTTAACCCGATAATAATTTTTGTAAATAACTTAAACTTAAAAAAACTCAATCAATTTTTAACCTATTTCTAACGCATACGTAACATCCATAACCAATTTCCAGTGTATATGCTGATATGCATATCTTAAAGCTACGATTAGTTACCATTAGATTATAGTTTTCAAAAACACGTTAAACCAAAACCAACTTTGTAAAAAAAATCTTATCAAACACACCCAAAATCGCCAAACATGTTCATTAACAAATTGAACTACGTATTGGGTTACATGTCATAACCAATACGCAAATTGTTTATAGCGGTCCAATGTTTTCTTACTTAGTGTTACAAATTTGGTAAAAACAAATATATTGAAGCTAAGCAAAATCATTATGTCACTTGAGTGACATATTTTGGATTACCGGCTAAGTAACTTAACGGGCTTATTAACACAATGCACAAATAGAGCCCAATACTTTTATGGCCTATGGGCAACAAAATGGCTAACACATTTCGGCCTACGGGATCCTAAAAAAGATGACAAACATCTTAGATCAAGACCTGATAGGATTAATTTTAACTTGATATATTTTTTTTAGAACGACATTCTAATCTACTCTTACTCCTAAATTACACGCATGTCTGAAATGAAACTCAGGACTCTCAAAAAATCCCTATTAATCCACACTCACAAATGTGGGAATTGGGACTCGAACCCATATGTCTCGGGCTCTCGGTTCTTTGCCTAAGACATGTAAGACCTTTTTATTATAACCTTTTATATGAAAGCAAATAAAACTGAATATTATAAACACAACTTATGAAATCTATCACGAGAATAAATAAAACTTTATCAAGTAAACGAGATCATGAAAAATCAAAATATAGCCAAGCAAGTGACGAAAATGGTGCAACTTAATTCCATGTAAGAAATTCAGCGGAATGATTTTAAAACTTAACAAATCATAAACATAAAGATGGGTTAATATTTCATGATTTGAATTGGCAACAATGGATGCATATACAAGAGCTATGATCTAAGATTTAACTTTTAAGCCCTTGTTAGACTAACTAAATACAAGGTTATACACTTATACCTACCTTTTGTACAATAATTGCTCAAAATTTGAGAAAAATATAACATATAAATAAATAAAAATATAAATAGCGTATATGATGAGTTGTCGGATTGCTTTTTCTTTTCGTATCCTACTGGGCTAAAACTCTGTTTGGGTTGATCTTTAGTGCTCCTGTTTGGAGCCCATTAACCTTTCTACCTCGCACCTGTTTGGAGTCCATTACTAAAAATAATTATTAAAAAAATATAACACAATAAAACCTAATTAAGTTAAGTTTTATTTGCATGTAGATGATTAGGAAAACCTTAATATTTTACTTGTATGCAAATGAAACTAAAGGTCTAGCTTGATTAGACCTAAACTAAAGAGCATTTACATATGTACTTACATTTATTTTACTTTAATAAATATTTCTAACAAATTTTATTTGTGCAATTTATAAAACGTTAGCTCAAAAACATTAAATATAAGCATATAATCCAATTAAGCTTCAAAAAGTAATCCAAAATGAATTGTTTGCCATCATCATATTTATTATACGAGAAATTATTTAACGTGCATAAAAAAACCTGTACATTCCATATTAAAAGTTCGTCCTCTGATTTTCATGGTAACTGTACAAACAATTTATGCACCTTAAACACAGCCCTAAGGACTGTATTTAGCAAATCCCTTATTATATTTCTAAGATGCTAGTTAAATAAATTTTATGATCGACATTAATTAAAAATTAAATTTAAAAACACTTGACATTACTTAAAATGAATGAATGCTAGAAAACGGCCAATCAGAGATTATCTTGACCAAGTCAACATCCAACTTCTTCAAATAGTACAACCGATAAAGCTAATGGTACAAACTTCTAAAGCATAACATTTGAAAAAACTACTTGAGTGAAAGAAAAATAACCGTCCCACTATTTACCCCCACGTCCCCTGAATTCCCTCCAAAACATGAACTCCCAACTCATTATAAACCCACAATCAGCCATCGCCAAAAGTTTAACCCCTTATTCTTCTTCTCTCGCAAAAAAATGGCTTCATTTTCACCTATTTTCTTCTTGTTCTTGGCTGTTTTTACTTTCACAAGCGTTGTCTCCACTGAAGAATACCAAGTTGGTGGTGTTGTCGGCTGGCGTATCCCAGCCACCAACGAGTCCGAACTCTACACTGTTTGGGCTTCTCGACGTCGCTTCCACATTGGCGATTCCCTCCGTAAGTTCATCGATCATATAATTTTTCTTCCCTTTCCATAAATGGTTTAGCAAACTGCATCTTAGGTATCTTATATCTATCATGGCTAATTAAAAAGAATTTATATCTACAAGTGTAACGCTTTTAAATACATGTTGCCTTTTTATTATTGCACCTAAATAGGTCCAACACACTTTGTTTAACGTGTCATGTTATATATATATTTTTTGTGTTTGGTTTTATTTCTCGTAATAGGATTTGCTTACAAAAATGATTCGGTTGTGGTGGTTGAAAAATGGGGCTACTACCATTGCGATTCAAGTCATCCGATTGCTTTCTACAATGACGGCAACACCGTTGTCACACTTGACAAAGTGGGCAAAATCTATTTCATTAGTGGCGATGCGCATCGTTGCAAACAAGGTGTTAATATGATCTTGGAGGTCATTAATCCAGGGCCGGTTCGCTACTTTCCACCCACCATTGCGAATCCACCAGATGTTACTTACTCCGGAATGGCTCCAGGGCCGTCTCAGTTTGTGAGTTCAGGTGGTCCACCCGAGTCTAGCCCGGGACCTTCTTCATCGGATGCAGTGAGATGCTTTTCGGTTTCTGTTATTGTAGTAGGTATTTTTGTTGGTCTAGGGTTGTCTTTGTTGAATTTTTAGGTGTTTCTAGAGCTTTATGGTTGTTTCTCATGTTTGGACTAGTTTTTGTTATGCATTTTGGATTTGATTTGTTGGATTCATGATTTGGTTTGATTGAAGAGTTTTTAGAGTGTCAATCTTTTGTGGTATTAGTTGAATCTAAATTATAACTGATTGTTACTTTTTGATTTATATTTTTAATCTGTTATCGTCCATCATTTCTTTTCGTGATCGAATGTTATTCAAAGTAATTAAGATGTTTATGTTTGTTTGACAAAACACTAATTATGCTATGCAACGTTGCATAAACTAGTTTCAGTGTGATCGATGTAATTACTTGAATTGTATAAATGTCAACTATCATAGTTGAATATTATCTATGTAAGAATCAGTCCTTAAGTACTCCATATGAACAGAAAAATGTGTAGCAGTTTGTTTATTTTCTACAAGCATAACAGGCACGAATGTATTTATAGAGTTGAAGATTTTATATACTCTCTATTTCTCATATTGGTGGGCTTTAATAGAGATACTTTTGTTTCACACATATTTGTCATATCAGACGCTAGCAGGCGTAAACGAGTCGAGTTTTTAATGAGATATTCAAGTTGAGCTCGTTTCAGTCGAATTCTTGCAACAACTATTTCAAACTTGATTTTGAGTTTTAAGACAGAAAAACATTGCTTGATTAGCTTTATGAGTCGAGCATAAGAAAGAGCTACTCGACTTGTTCCTTAGCTTGTTTGATTATTTAGAGTCGAGGCAGGCTAGCTATTCAACAGGTATAACTTTCAAGCATACCATAGCGTAAAAGTATTGCAAGTTTGCAACCAAAAGCTAAATAGCTGTTACAAGTGATTTTGATTTAGGTTTAATTAACATGTTTCGCAAGAGTTCTTTGGGAGTTTCCTTTTTTTCTTTTAGAATTTTTGCTTTTATTTTTGAAAACTAGACTAAATGCGGCGATGGTGGGGTAATGATGGCGAAGGTGATGGTGGGGGCGGCAACATGGACGATTGTGAGGACGGCGGTGGGGGCGGTGATAGTGGTGAATGTAAAAGTAATTGATGTTAAATGTTATTTTAAGTGTTAGAGAGATCTATATTATAAATTATCTCATTAAGGGTATTATATGTATATTAAAAGAAAATGTTTAAATTAATTAATAAAAAAGAGAGATATTTTTGGTTTTTTAAAGACAAAATGTTTAAGAAAAAATAAAATAGTGCTTTATTTTATTAAATTGGGTAGATATAAATATAGATAAACTCTAATCATGTTAAAAGCTTTATTTCAAACTAATATAACTAGTTCGGAGCGTTTATTTTAAAAAATAGAATTCATAATAAAACATTACTTGAATGAGCCTATTGTGATCTTTTACTTTGTTTTAGCTTTTAATTCTAAAATTATACAAATACTCCTTTCATAATATTTGGTTGGAACTTTTAATAGATTTTCTACTTTGATTTATTCATATTTTATTTCTATTATTTTACATTTTTAAGCTAAATAATTAACATTTAAACAACTTTTATTAAAAACTACGGCTTTAGCTATCGATTACAATTTGCTTTGTCAAACATCCCTCATGTTTGGTTTCAATGATGAACATACTCGAGTTAAGTTTCAATGATGAATGTTAAATATGTTCAATCTCATGTTGTACAGAGTAATTTAAAACTACAAGACCGATATAATGTTGAGTATAAATAACTTTATTCCATCTAATGGTCATGTGTGGAACTCATACTAGGGATTATCTTGTTAACCTTTTTTCATGAGGATAATGATGTGTTTGATTTTGATAAATATAATAATTTTGAAAGTTGTGAGTTGTGACATGGGAATCACTTCAAAGGTTTTGCTTTACTATGCTATGATATTATGATAAATGGTAAATTTGTACATACTTTTACTCAATTTTTATTTACCTTTCGTTACTTAAATTTTGAGTCTTTTCATCATCAACCATGACATAAGCACGAATAATAATCTTTCCTAACTTTTATTTTGTTCTAATCTCGATTAACTCGTTGTTCTTACAAACAACCTTTATGCCATCTATATATTTACCATACTTATTATCTTATATAAAAACAAATACAAGTAATATTGATATCGTAACATGATATATGTATTACACACGAGTTTTATTGTCTTGTATAATATGTTATAAAGTTTTATTGTGTAGTAAATCTATCCATGGTTTTGGTATTTTTTTTGGATAATGATAGATATGCTAATAAATATGCTTAAAAGTATGTCTAATCCATTAAATTTTGACACATAAACATCTAGTCGTTATATGACATTAGGACAATCTTACCGTATAATGGTGAAATCTTGCACATTGACTATAAGCCGTTACAAGTATTCGGAGGAAAAAACCGAAAGTTTATCATTCCTAAGAATCGAACTCCAGACTTTCTCTCACGAGATGGACCGGACTACATCTTTACAAAAACACATATATAGAAGCATGATTTTTGGTTTTAAACAACAGATTTAGACCATTCACTAACCCCTTCCAATCATCTCCACTCCTACCAAAGTAAACCCCACACTACTACCAGTGATTTATGATTTGATTTGATTTGAACTATGTTGACCAGGGATCAATCCGTTAAAAAGTAGTGAACTGTAGTAGTAAAAAAAGTCGGAATAAATTCTAGAAGATTCCATGAAGCCGGAGCTTGATGAGACTGACGTCACCCTTATCTTCTCATAAACCCTAAAAAAGGTTTTCTTATCCCAAACTCACTCTTTCACTCAACAAACTCACACCTACTCTACTCTCTCTCTCTCTCTTCTATCCTCGTCTCTCTTTCTAATTTTTCAGGTAACAATTATCAGTTCCCAATCCTATTTGTTCTGTTATCTCTATATGTATGTATTTTCCAATTTAATTTCATTTTCACATATTCTCCATTCATTTTTACAGCTTTCCAATTACTTCCTTTGCAAATATATATCTCTTATTATTATCATAGTTAAATAATATATCTATCTATCTATCTATCAATACTAGTTATATAGTTATTGTTATTATCATTAATATATGTGAGTATTGAATAATTTTAGGTTATTGATGTGACTTAGCTCAAGGACCTTATCATGTCTTAGTATTCTATTTATTATTCATTTCTGATGTATTTCCTGTGTCTCTAACATGTTTTACAAAACAAAATCCCATGTCATCTTAAAATTCATTATTTTTAGTAACTAGGACCATGTTTGTTTTTTTGTTCATTTAAAGATAGGTTAATTTTTTTATTATCATTATAATTGGGGATAACTTGGATGATGTTAACATTATTTTGGTTGGATGATGTTTCTCTCACAAACCATTAAAATCATGGGGGGCTTTTTGACATGTGTAGAAATTGATTTAAGTGAGTTTGTGAGAGCAACACCATCCAACAAAGATGATGTTAACATCATAAATCATTTTCCCTTAATTTAAACGAAAAAGCTGAGTTAAGTTACATGTAAGTTAATACAAGTATTGTTTTCGGTTATTTTGTGAGACTGGCTAATGTCGTGTTATCGGTTTATCGGTGTTTTGTAGTTAAGTGATTGAGGATTTATAAGAAGAATGGCATCTATCACTCCCTTGTCTTCGTTTTCTTCAATATCTTCGAGCCGAATTGGGCAGAGAAATCAGAATGTAGTTCTGCAGAAGAGAAGTTCGCTCAAGGTTAAAGCGATGGCCAAAGAGTTGTATCTTAACAAGGATGGGTCTGCCGTTAAGAAGCTGCAGGTAGTTTTGAAACTGAAATTTGTTAATTTGTGATTTTTGATTGGATTTGTGTGTGTGTGTGTGTGTGTGTATACTTACATAATTACACATGTATGTATTTCTGTAGGCTGGTGTTAACAAGCTTGCGGATTTAGTTGGAGTGACTCTTGGTCCAAAAGGGCGTAATGTAGTGCTTGAGAGCAAGTACGGTTCTCCCAAAATTGTAAATGACGGTGTAACCGTGGCTAAAGAGGTACATTGCATTGGCTTGACTTGGGATTATCTTTATACGTTGTAGTTGTGAATCTTGTAATGCATGATTGACTAATTGTGACATGGTTACCTTTGCCTTTTGAGAATTGGGTTAGTTAGGAACTTGGGGCTTGTTTTGGTGTATAAATATGGGGGTGTTCACTAAAAGAAAGTTTCATTGGATTAAAAAGGTGTTCAGTGTAAGATTTTGTTAGGAAAGTTTTCATCGAAAACTGAAAACTTACTTTTCTTATAATCTTATTTGTGGTTATGTTTTTGAAAGCTCACTTTATGTTGGAATTAATTTCTATTCAAAATTGGAGGGATTCTTATGTTTCGTAAACATGGGAACAAAAACTGAATGTGTTGTCAAGTTTTTGAATTGTTTTCTAGAGATAAAAAAACGTTTCTCATTTTCTTGAAATTCTTTTACAACTAAAGGCACACTTCTTATCTTCTTTGTTTGAGGTCTACAATTAGGATGATTATCTGTTTTTATATGGCCTTTTTTGCCGTGTATATATTTGAATGCATGCATGATACCCATTAAAAATAAGGTTTTTATACTATATTTCTGTCAATTTAGGTTGAATTGGAAGATCCTGTTGAGAACATTGGTGCCAAGTTGGTGAGACAAGCGGCTTCAAAGACAAATGATTTGGCCGGTGATGGGACTACAACTTCTGTTGTTCTAGCACAAGGCTTGATTAACGAGGGTGTTAAGGTATATGTACATTTTAAGAGTTCTGGATTTCGAAGGGTTCATATACTAATGAAGCTATATTCTTCAGGTGGTAGCTGCTGGTGCTAACCCGATTCAGATAACAAGAGGTATTGAAAAAACTACCAAAGCACTGGTTGAAGAGCTTAAACGAATGTCAAAAGATGTGAGTTTTACATTACTAGTTACTGTAACCAAAATTTAAACCAACTGTATGTTCAGCATGCCGAATTTGTAGTGCTTAAAGAAACCTTCATTTGGTGATTAGTTTAAACATCTAGATGCTAATCGTTTGTTAAATTGCAGGTTGAAGACAGTGAGCTAGCAGATGTGGCAGCAGTAAGTGCAGGGAACAACATTGAAGTGGGAAGTATGATTGCTGAAGCAATGAGCAAAGTCGGAAGGCAAGGTGTGGTGACTCTTGAAGAAGGAAAAAGCGCTGAAAACTACATGTATGTTGTGGAAGGCATGCAGTTTGACCGTGGTTACATTTCTCCATATTTCGTTACCGACAGTGAGAAAATGACCGTTGAGTATGAAAACTGCAAGGTAATACTAATATTATGTCATATCATTGTTTATTTTGTTCCAATTTTAGATTCTAATCTATGTTTCATGTGTCTAGTTGCTTTTGGTTGATAAGAAGATAACAAATGCAAGAGATTTAGTTAGTGTTTTGGAAGATGCCATTAAGGGAGGGTACCCGATATTGATTATAGCAGAGGACATTGAGCAGGAAGCTCTTGCTACCCTTGTAGTGAACAAGCTTCGAGGATCACTAAAGATCGCTGCACTTAAAGCACCTGGATTTGGTGAACGCAAGAGTCAATATCTTGATGATATCGCTGTTCTTACTGGAGGCAAGTGTTTCTTGTTTTCTCAAGTAGTAATTTTGACCTATTTGCTTATAAATTGGCCGGTGTGAGTTATGCAAAGCTATTTTGATGTGTTGAATGGTCCATATTTACTTGTCCACTTATTTTATTTAACATATTATGACTTTATGATCTGCATTGAGTTCCTTACCTGCATTTTTTCCTATTTCGTCTCTTTGCATATTGATTCAGGGACCGTCATCAGAGAGGAGATCGGGTTAAACCTTGAGACTGCCGGGAGTGAGGTTTTAGGACTTGCTGCTAAGGTGGTCTTGACCAAGGATACAACAACTATTGTTGGTGACGGCACCACCCAGGAGTTGGTCAATAAACGAGTTGTCCAGATTAGAAACCTTGTTGAGGTGCATTTCTGATAAAACTCTCGTAAAAACTTCTAATACTCTCTTTTCTCTTTCTAAAGTTACTGATATCTATTCTAACTGATCTTACAGGCAGCAGAACAGGACTATGAAAAGGAAAAGTTGAATGAAAGAATTGCCAAATTATCCGGGGGTGTCGCTGTTATCCAGGTGAATTTTTTATGATTTCTTGTGTAAATGTAAAATGAGTACCAGGTTTCTCAAATTCAACAAATATTCCAGGTTGGGGCACAAACAGAAACAGAACTTAAAGAAAAGAAATTGAGAGTAGAGGATGCTTTAAATGCAACAAAGGTAATGTTATATTCTATTTTTACATTTATTAGCATATTTGTTTTTCAGTCACGTCATTGCTTAACTTGGTTAAATTTCTGACATCCTGCAGGCGGCTGTTGCGGAAGGCATTGTAGTAGGGGGTGGGTGCACTCTATTGCGACTTGCTGCTAAGGTTGACAGTATCAAAGACACCCTTGACAATGATGAACAGAAGGTTGGAGCAGATATTGTTAAGAGGGCACTTTGCTACCCCATGAAGCTGATTGCAAAGAATGCTGGTGTTAATGGAAGCGTGGTGATTGAGAAGGTATTTTTTGGTTTAGTCGAACCTCTTTTAGTCTAGAGGTGGCAAGTAGGCTCGTCTACCCACAAATGTGCTCCTTTTTTAGTGGCTAGTGCTAACTCACATTTGAGTTCCTGATGGGACTTGAACCTACAACCTCTTGGTCGGTTGGGTAGCTCTGATACTTTAAGCCAAACTTCTGCTGGAACTAAATATTTATTTGGGCTAGTGCCTAGTTGTATGTTTAACTGGTAAATTGGGTCAAGCTAAATGCTTTGACACTAACAAGGAATGAGGCGGGGTTGGATGGTCAAATGGATTATAAAGTGTTTGTGGTCGCCCCTACATGAAATTCATTTTTTAGGAAAATGGTGACGTGCGGTTGACTCTGTATATCTAATTTGCAGGTCCTATCAAGTGACAATCCCAAGTTTGGTTACAATGCTGCAACTGGGAAATATGAGGATTTGATGGCTGCTGGTATTATTGATCCCACAAAGGTAAGCATTTTCAGTTCTTGAAATATCTTTGGTGTCTGTAAAATTCTTTATTAGCAACTAGCAAGTGTAAAATGTTGAGCTTCTCAGTCCTAAATGTGCTCAAAATTCTAAATAGTGGTAGTCATTATATGGAACTATTGCAGGTGGTGAGATGCTGCTTGGAGCATGCATCATCAGTTGCAAAGACCTTCCTGACATCAGATGCCGTGGTTGTGGAGATCAAGGAGCCTGAACCCATGCCTGCTGGGAACCCCATGGACAACTCAGGTATTTGAGCTGTTAACTAAAACAACTTTCTTGATTTTATAATTTCTGTTGCGAGTATTATATACTGTGCTAACCAAGTTTGCTCAAATTTCGTCCAACTTATTTTTACCTCAGAAAAAGCCATTAATTTTCAAATGTTCACAGAAGTTCTATAAAAACAATCTACTCTTCCTTGAAATACCATGTTGAAATTTGTACATGGCTCTTCATGCAATTTGCTTTCACTTTTTCATATCTTTTTGCTTATAGTTTTGGTTTAGGGAGTTTTTTTATTGATCAAGAGGATAAATCTTAATGCATAACTGTCTTCTTGACTAGGTTATGGTTACTGAGGTGCGTCAGTTAGCAAGTAGAACCTCAACCCGTGGCAGTTCTTTGCATGCTTACAGCCAAACAAAGGTGTGCAACCAGGATGAGAAATATTGCTTCAACCACCTCTCTTTCCATTAGCTCATTTACAAGTTGTAACAGGCTGAATCTGCTAGTTGAAATCCCTTTCTTGTTATATTTAGAGGTGGTTGGGTAGATTTAAATTTTGGCGGAAATGGTTTCTAGAGTCGACATTTGTATTTAAAATTTTACTCGCACCAATAAGAAAGTGTCATTTGTAGCATTGTGTATGATGGTGTAGATTTCCTGTCAGTTTATCTAAAGCTCAACATGCCTTGTAGGTCCAAATGGGCGAGCCCAATAATCAACAATTTAATGTGTTCATTTAAATGGTGTTTGGTTTTAGTTGCGTTTATACTATTGGCATAGTAACCGGTAGGAATGGGAATGAGAATATAAAACCCAACTACCGATTTATACTCTATATCTATTTCTCACAAAAACAGATAACATTTGTCACTTTCATTCACATTCCTTGATTCCCAAACTTACAAACGAAACACATCCCTGTTGAGTTGTTCAAATGTAGCATGTTTCTTATAGGTGCCTAGAAAGCCATAATATGGATAATGCTGCAGTATGGTTTTAAAAAAAGGGTAAAGGGGAACCCTAGCCCCAGTACCACAATTGGATATCCATCGACCCACCCTGTATGAGCCATATTGATGCCGGTAAAATACCTTCATCCTAATTCCCACATGATCTGGACACCTCGAAGGATCGAACCCGCGTATTTAAACTTCACATAATTGCGGTATGGTTTATGTGGTCGTTAAGACATGTTTATGTTTTTGGATTAGTATGACACAACTTTCCATTAAGAGTCATATTAGTACCACTAAAATTGATAAACTTACCACAAGATATAAATTATATAGCATACTGTACAACTGTTTAATGCACTGTTGTGGTAAATTTATCAATTTATTTGGTACAAAAATTACTACCTTTCCATTAATGGTATAACCTATATTACTATCTTGAATGAGAAATCATGTTCAGGGGCCATTAAGTATATTTAGCAACTTCACACTACGGAAGTCAAACATCATGTGATTCTTTAAAGCAGTCAATTATATGCCTAATAAAATGACACAAACTAAAGTGGAGTAGTGGTGGTTATTTTTGGTACAGTTACATTATGTCCATTTGGTCCTTGTACACTCCCGATCAAGTAATATATTTTAGATAATGGGGCACTCATATTTGTGCAACAAAACTTTCAATCTTGAACAAATCTTATGTGAGCTTTGTTAAAGTGACCTCGATAATGTATGCAGACTGTAAATAATAAAATTTGAGACAGTTATTTAAATGTTAGTTAAGGTTTTCATTTATCAAATGAAATACAAGGGTAACTTGGAAAGAATTAACACCGCACTTTTATATATCGATATCGGCCTGACGGTCTATTTAAGAAGGCCCGGAGTCTAAATCTTGCCAGAAAAAGAAGTATTTGGGCATGAACCCAAGCCAGACTTGTTTTAAACTTTTAATATATCATTATAGAAATATATATAACATAATTATACTTTCTTCTTTTAATCTGTATAATTTCTTTACACAAACTAACATGACAAAAACAAAAGAAAAACAACAACATTTTAACTTCTATGTCAAAATTAAGTTTATACGTAGAGTGATTATTAAATATATGAAGTGTTAATGTAATTTTTGTGATGATGAAAATCCTAAATGTTGTCATTACTCATATATTACATGTTATAAAATGGTATTACTATCTTCTCAATCAGCACCCCAACATTTTTTTTAACTATACTGTAATACGAGTATAACATTATTCTAAACATAAAAAAGAAATTTAGTGACAATATTTGTATTTTAAAGACAAACTAAATGTCATATTTGTGATGAAGAAAAACCACCCCAAAAAACAGGATATTGTAACGCCTAGGGGAACTAATGGTATTCGAGTCAACTTTCAACTAATTGATACCCAAATTTAGGCCACCTACAAAACAAACTTCCATGGAAACGCTCCTAACGAGAAATTTGAGTAAACATGATTTTTAAACGATATCTATCTAAGAAGATCTTGAAATTAATTTAAGATACAATGAGTCAAAGTTTAAACTTAATTCACTGACAAGTTTTTTTTTTTAAAATAGCACATGAACATGGTACCGAAATCAATGATGTACGTCGACTAGTGCATATACATATTTGCTCTTGGGACACGACATGGGACGGTGAATGGAATCGTTCTCGAATGAGGAGTACGTACGTATTCATTAATTTGGATATTTAATGAATCGATCGAGTCACATCAGTTGCAAGTGGTAACGACAAATAAGACCTGGTAAAAGCAAGATTGACGTCGCCTAGCTCATACAAAATGTATTCAAATACTTACAACCACAACTCATATTGTTACTTAAATTTTAACAAAATAGCGTTTTTGGTCGTATATACATTCGGGGATGAACAAGTAAGTGTTTTGTGAAATACCTTGACATGAGATACTTTTATCTTTGGTTGGATATGGGGAAACATATATGTGCTTAGTTCGTGGGTTTATGATGCAGCTTCACAGCAAGTCATGCTGCTTTAAAAACTATTTCATGCAAAGTGGACAACACGACAAGGCGTGTCTTGACTACCAATACTTTTTTATATCCTTTACATTTGATACTCTTAGAATTCTTGCACCTAAGACATTTGAGCTATTTGGAAGGATCCAATGGGTGCATAGTAATGTTATGATGCCATGATCTATGAATGTAGTTTTTAAATGTCTTAGTTTTACTATAAAAAAGGAGTAGTAGTGACGCAAGCGCTTGTCTTATATTTTAATGTAATTACTTGTTATATATGTTCAATCTAAGAAAATACATTAATACAATACTTTATAAGACAATCTTAGTTATCTAACTCATGACCAACGCTAGTAAATGGCTTCGATCTTATGCAAACGGGTATACACAGAAAGTTTTTTTCTTCGGGTCATTAAATGAATCCATTTTTAGGCCAATTACTCCAATGGAGTTATCATACCAATATGCCGATTTATCATGATAGCTACAAAATGCCCATCAAAATGTTCACCCAGTTTCCGTAAGCATTTTGTATGCTTATATATGGAGAAAGGTTTTCTTTGTTCCGGTCATTCGAGAATGACAAATCATTTTTTATACGTACCCAGATAATATATATATTCAATGTATATTGTGCTCAATTATATCATAATTTATTCAATGCAAGTATTGATTGCTCGAGAGACGAACGAAAGTAGGATGAAATTTGTACTCTATGAGAAGTGCCAATCTAACGAAGAATATTTACACTCTATTTATTTTCTCGTAAGTACGTTAAACTCGTCATTTACATTAATTTAAAATTAAAGAAAAAAAAAAAAAGAAACAGAAAACTATAGTCATCAACTTCCTATATTCTGTCTCTAACAGAACTCAGTGCCGACTTCGAGCTCCTTTTTGGTCTATTTTCTTCGACTACTTGAATTTATCAATATGTTGATCTTTTAAGATACTTTTTACTTTCAAATTTCATTTGTCAATATAACTATTTGGGGATATAATAATTAGTACGTGCTATGTGTCAAAACTTTTGATAACTTTAGTTAAATCAATAAAGCTTGATTCCATCATTTAAGATAGTTGATAATTATTTGAAGCTTGTCAAATCTTATGTTACTATTTTTGTTTTTGGATTTAGTAACGAATAAAAGAAAAAAAAAAAAAAAAAAACTCAGGGATAAAAGTCCAATACCGTTAAAAAACAAACCGGGTTTAGTGGCGCACTTTGAAGTTTAGATTTTTATGGGGGCGGCTTAAACTTTGAAATTTATGTTACTATTTTTTCTTTATATTTCTCAATTGTGTCATGATCAACGGCTATTCTAACGGAACCTCTACAACTAAACAATTTCAGTTACTCCACCCGTGCAAACGAACGTGGTTTCTAATACTTAATAAATTAATTCTTTTAAATTTTAACCATCAAGCTAGGTGTTACTTAGACGGATGAGTCAGGTTAAAAGCTGAGTTTTTTTTATTGTCCTCATTTTAAAAGTTTTTATTTTAAATATTTTCAAGAACTTTTTTAAAGATTGGACCTCTTTTTCTCAACACGATATCTAAACTGGGATTTATTATTATAAATAAGAGCTTATTTCAAAAACCCCATAATTTTAAGTACTAAAAACCACTTTAGAAGTCCTTTACCAATCATGCCTTTAGTAAGGGTGTCAAGTTTTGAACTATATATCAAAAGCCATTACTATTCCAAAGTCATCAAGCGGCTAAAATTTGGTCAAAATAAAGAATTTTGAGTCTCAATCCATCAAGTCATTTACCTAGTATTTATTTTTCAAAATCTAACTAATTGACGTCGAAATTTTGTATTTATAATGAATGATAGGTGAATAACTCATCATTATCGTAAAATACATGTGTTGATTTGTACGTGTGGTCAATTATGTTTCTGTTTGAAAAGCAAAAATGAAATTATATCCATTCAAGATCCAAGATATGTAATGAGATTACATTACAACTAAGAGAGTTCAACACCATACTGTTGATACATTTAATATAAGATAGTATCAAGACTTGAATTTTGACCATTTAAAATTAAAACTCAACTACTTCTCTATTCTACATTGAAGACAAAGTAATCATTTAAACTAGCTTGTACCTTTCTACTCATAGTCATTTGGTTAATTAATTTTTAGTATGTTTCAAAAAAGGGGGGGGGGGGGGGGGGGGGGGGGGGGATATCAATTTGAGCCCAGATGGTCTAAGATTAGGACTTAATTAAGAAGGACCTATAAAACACTGATACCGTTAATTAAATTATGAGTGGTTCTAAAGTCCACTTCTTCTCTATATTACATGTGAAAGGTAAAAATTATTTATTTTTTCCCTTTTCATTGAGCTAATTTCTTGTTGGTAATTACAAGTTTTTGACTATTGATGATTTTGCATAGAGCGGAAATAATTAACATCACACTAAAACCATATCGATCGAGTTTATTTTTGATTATCGTCATGACATATATATTGACTAACTAAAAAAGAAAAACTACACGCACATGCTGCTTATTACCGCAGTACGTAGTGTACATACCATCTCGTGGCAAGATGAAATTGACAACCATGCCTGCCAAAAACCAGCGTGTTAGTTTTCACGCTGAAACCTAATGTTGCTATATATTTACGCGCATTCTAATGCATAATATTTACCATATTCTTGCACTATACATCAAGAAATACATATTACGTACATTTCATGCCTTAAGAAAAAAAAAAAATTTAATTTAAAGATATATATATATTATACATATATTTAAGCTATTTAATTAAGGAGGGTTAAGATTTCTCATCCATAGGTAATGTCAATTCATGTCAAATACAGCGCGCCATAATGATATACTCCGTATATGATCACTAGCTAACCAACTAATTAATCAAAAAACAATCCCAAATTAATATTAATATATATAATAAGCTAGCTTAGCTGGCTTCAAAAACCTGGCCCTTTGGCCACTTGATCACCATAATCGATCTCCAGTGAAACCATCCATATGATGTTGATCATCAGCAACCATCCACGTAGAACCGTACATCCATCCATCAATCGAGTCAATCATCATCAACGATCCGGGTGAGTGATCCAAACACCCCTCTAAACTCGGCAACTCGATGATCTCATCAAGCTCATCCGAGTTGCTAGTGCTAGAATCATTCTTATTATGTTCATCAAGACGACACGGTCGAGTTTGCTCCATGCTAAATTCTTGCATTTTGGCCGCTTTAGCAGCCGCAGCTTGTACGTCACGTGGAGATATAGAAGCCGGGCGTGGCAACAAGTCTTTAAGTTGAGGAAAGTTGAGAATAGCGGCGTTTCCTTTGATGGATAACGCCGCCACGTCATGAGCTCTAGCAGCCATTTCTGGCGTAGAGAATGTGCCTAGCCAAATACGTGACTTTTTTCTTGGTTGTCGTATTTCTGATACCCATTTGCCCCAGCTACGCATTCGGACTCCTCTGTACAATGGAGGCTGGTTTTTGTTGGCCCGAACCGGATCTGTAGTTTGATCGGGTTTTGCCATTAGGATTTGGAGTGAAGTTCAATTAAAACTTAATGAAAGGTGTATTATATATATGGAAGAAGCTAGATGTAAAAATGAAATGGCCGTTGGAGTTGCACATTCACCATTTTTATAGTGATGTTTAACCTACCGTGAGACATAAAACACACATATATTGCTTAATTTTGCTGTTTATTTTGGGTCAAACCATAAAATAATATAACACATGTTCACATATGTTTAATGTTTTATTTATACAACATCGACTATAACTTAGTTTTTACACTAACATATTAACTAATTAAATAGCGTTCATTCTTCTATATATATTAATTAAGTTCAGAAAAAAAACTTAAAAGTATTAAATCTTGAGTTTTACTCGTATAAAATGTTTTTCGTTAAATAATCAAGTTTGGTGACAAGTCTATTGATTTTCACAATACATTCTTATACTAAATGGCTTTATGTACTAAACGACAGTTTTATATATATATATATATATATAGAAAGAGTCCTGGTCAATATGTAATTTAAACATGGCTAGATAAAATATTGACAAAAGTGTAATATAAGAAGTAATGCTAGTTCATAAAAATGGAAATACAAATAGTGTCTTTCATCTGATGTTCTAGAAGACTCAACAATATCGATTTTATAATCCCCGCAAAATACGTGATTTGTCCGTGTTTAACTTAAATAAACAGATCTTAACAAAAGACTATTTTGTCGAACTGCTTCAATTTTCTTTCAATTCTTCAAAAAATTTATATATATTTTTTATAATTAAGGCATCTCCAATACAACTTGCCAACTTGGAGATAGCAAAACCTTATTATACACAAAACATACTTACTTAGTGTTTGTTTGGGCCTTAATTAATAAATTAAGTCATTACTTAATCAAAAATATTTAATTTATTAAGTCATCGAAAGTGCTTATTTTTTTACTTAATAAACAAAAAACAACTGTATTGACTTAATCCATACAGTCATTATTTATCAATTCAGTCACTTAGATTAAAAGAATAAACAAGTTAACATATGAGTTTTTATCAAAAACTATGTGAAATCATTTCGAAGAGGTACATCATTAGTCATATTCCTATAAACTATAAGCTGCTAATTAAAGTTGCTAAAGTAAATTTTTTACAAATTTTCTTGAAAAACATCAACGAAAATGACTACATTTGATGACTTTTCATAACTCTCTCATCAATATAAAGATGGATCAAAAGTTGAACCCGAATTCATATTAGATAACGATGTATCTACTAATGATAATACACACGAAACTGTTTATCTCGACGACATTGAAGAGCAACAACCTTGAACGGTAGACCAAAGAATTTTCTTGATTGATGTTGTTCCACTTGTTATTGAAGATTGTATTGAAAAATGCGTGGGAAGATGATACCAAGAAAAAATTGTCATAAGAAGAATAATGTTTTAAGAATTTAAAGAGAAAAAAATAAAATAAATCGGATTTATGCTTAATTGTTAGTTTGGGTTGAAAGACTTGGAATTAAAATAACACACCTAGAATCGTTGCATTGCAATGTAAAAAAAGGTACCAATGACGTCTTTGGTACAACTTACCAGCTATTTACAAATAGCCCTAAAATCCAACAATCAAAGAATGAAACAATCGAAAATACAATTTGTCAAGTTCCGTGTATTACTACTACATAATAGGTATTTACTAAAAATCCAGAAGTGGATTCTTTTTAGTGAGGACGTACAAACTGACTTAATAACCAAAATCTTAAAGTAAAAAGTTTTGTAAAATTTGTAGGTATAAAACGAAATAGTTGAAAAATAAGAATTTGGGTGACAGACGGGCAAAGGGGGGGGTGGGTGGTGTTGTGTTGTTGGCCTTTGGCGCTGCGTAGTTCCATTCCCCATAACATCTTCTGTTCCATCTTCAAACCTTAACCGACTCCCACCAACCCACCCCCCTAAATTTTCCCTTGTTTACACATTTTACACCCCCTCTTTCTTACAATTCACTTTTTTTGTTCCTTTCATTTTCTTTGGATGGCTATCTCTGGATTTCTACTACATCATCATCAATCCACTTTTTTATCGCACTACCAGTAAGATCTCTCTACTATATATATATTAACTTCATTTCTACTTTTAGTTTTATTTCATGGATAATAATTAAATTGTATTGTATTATTGTTAGATTAGATAGCTGAATGTATAGCCTTTTTTTAAAAATAGGAAATCAGTACATATGATTGATACATTATTCATTTGTGAATTAGGTATAGTGATATATACAAACCTAATTTTTCAATGTTTACTGCATATGTAGTTATCTATATACTCATACACACACAGACAGACAGCATGCATTGTAACCGGTTTCGGGTTATACGAATTCTGTTAACAAAATAACAAGTACCTGTTTTTGTTCGAAAGCTAAAGCCAATAAAAGTCTTGCTTGTCGTTATTTCGGATTGGTGTCTTCATAAATCAATGAGCATAAACATTCTACTGAAAGTGTCGTTAATGCGTGTTTACGAAACTTGCCATCTGTATGCAAACAAGAATGTAAGAAGAAAAGTTATGTGCAGAGAGGAATACAAATTTTTTTTAGTTATTTCACAAGCTACGACTTGATGTTTGGAGTAAATTAATGAACTTTAAAGACTGTGATGAATAAAGCCTGTGCATATGATTGGCCTAAGTCATCGTTATAAATCCTATCTTTTTTTATGTATGCAATGATCAGTCTGCTAGCATAGTCTTACCAAGTTCTAACATTTAAATTCGATATTAGATTATTTAGAAAAAAAGGTGGAGTATTGAAGCATTGGTTAGCATCTCATTTGCGCACAAGTTCTTGTGTAGCATACATACATTGACCAATTGGCAACTCATCCTTTTACGTCCCACTTTAGACTTGTCCTCAATCATTTCGCTCGAAATGCAATTGTAGTTCCCTTCTGCAGAATGGTCTAACCTATTCAGTTTTAATCTTTATTCTCAAATGATCCCAATTTCGCTTTTAAATGTAATCTTTACATCCTATTCTGGTTTAGGTTCTGCTTTTATTCTCCTATGGCCTTTCTCTTGTTTTGTCAGCTCTTTCAATTCCATTCATACTTCAAGTGAGATTTCTCTGTAGACTTATCAATAAGCACACACATACGCATCATTGAACCATGTTATGTATGCCTAGCATTTATTTGCAGTGTGTATTGACACTAATACTTATGTACAATGTCCTCTACATTGATGTTAACTATCAGAATGATGATATATCTGCTAATCCTAGATTTTTGAATGTATGAGTGCGTGTCTTGCATCAAGGTCAGAAAGGTTAAGGCATATTCAACATTATTAATCTCAATATGTTTCGACAAGGTTGGAAACCAAAATGGTTACTTTAATGGTTACTTTTTTTATATAGCTGAGTTGGATTAGTGACTGCAATAATATTCTGCTATATTATGCTTCTCTTGGAGGATTATTACGTGGATTAGATAACACTGTCATTTATTCGCTGCAAGATACACACACACACACACACACATACACACATGAAAAAGACACTCACAATGGTTTCACACGTTTTAGTTTGTAAGTGAGTTTAGATATATGAAAAAATAATTTCAAAATCGCTTATAATAAATTCTTTTTATGAAGTTCGTTAATTTATATCATTATGGCATTAGGGAATCTGCTGGATCAGAAGAAAGGGCAAAGTTCGCAGCTCATCAGTCTTATAGGCCTGGGTTTAGTGTAAAATTTCAACAGAACGGGGTTTCTTCGACAAATAACTTTTTTCATGGGTTCCTGATCAGACTGTGCATTTCATCTCAAATGCTCAGACTAAGTAGGTCCTCATCAAGTTCATTATCATCCATTGCTTCTTCGAGTAGAGACAATATCATTGCCGAGGATAAGCCTTATTTGGACGTAACACTCACAGATGAATTGGAAATTAACCGTGTTAATTGTCTTGTCCGGGCATTGCACGAATCTGCCAAAAGCTTTTCGCTTGAAATTCAGTCTTTGGAATTGGCCAGGAGTGGGCCTGAACTTTCAAATGCATGGATTGGAGTGGATGTGCATGCTTGGCATAAGCGTATGGCTTATCAGGTATTCTGTCCAAAAAAAGAAGTACCTTCCTTGCTTAATCGACAGACCAAACAACATGCTAAGCCATGGTTATATATATCTACAGGTAGCAGTATATGGTTTACTGAAATCTGCAATTGAAGTCGAGTTATTTCTTTCTCAAAAGCGTTTCAACAGTCCTGTAAGTGAAATGTAAGTACCATTTGGTATTGATTGGCTAAAATGTAGCATGGTTAGCTTTCTTGCAAGGAATTGTTTGCCCTTATCATATTATGGATTAAACTATTTTTCGTTTTTTCCTTTTGTTGGGACGGGGAAGGGTGGATGTCCTTTAGTTCTTCTTCCCATAAATTTTTTGTATTTCGTATACAATTCATGGAAAAAAGAAATTTAGGCTTGTCTTCTTTCTAGTACTCAATGATGCCAACAAGTATCAACCATGTGGTCTAAATTCGTGTTTTCTTTTCAACTCAGTCTGTCTGCTAAGACATTGTCTCTTGGCGAGTTTGTTGAGAATCAGTTGAATGCCAAGCATCCCAGATTGGTGCAGTGGTTTAGAACTGTGGAGCTTCCACGTATAGCAGGATCATTTATCCCATTGTTCAAAAAGTGGTCTGTTGAATACGCTGGAAGGTATGCAAATGAAGTCGGCATGTTGACCATTAAGTCATCGCTTGCACTTTACTATTAATAGTATATATTAATTTGGAGACATTTAAAACATAATTCATTCAGTGGTGTTGCAGGAGTCATTTTGGCTATAAGTTGCTGCGCGGCTGTAAGAAAGCTGGGTTCGGGCCGCGTTGCTTGTGCTTTATTAACAGAGTCAATTGATGATGTCCTGGTAGAGCTTATGGAGTTATCATGCAGTCTTGTGACAGTAGACAAGCTGCAGCACTTGGCCCTTGAGGCAGGATATGAAGACGAGTTTTTATTGCATTTTGGTAAAAAGGTTTTGCCAAATAAGAACATTGAAGATGTTGAATTTTGGATTGGGTTGGTCCAGGAAAAACTAGTGTCAGCATTTCACAGAGAAAGTGTATTAACAAGCAAACTTACACTCAATGACAAGGTTAGAAATCTCACTCCCATCTTTTCTTACCGTTCTGTAAGATGGAATATAGCAATACCATTAACACGTATTTCATCATAAATTACTGAGAGTTTTCAGATTGAAGAGACTACTTTGGCTACTCTTGGAATTTTTGCATTTCTTGGACGAGAGACAAGATTATTCTTGTCAGAAATGAACATAAAAGATCTTGATGACCAGATCAAGGACTTTCTCAGGTAGATCGGTCTATTGATCAACTTTCTAACGGTTAAATAGTCTAGGTATCAAACAATTATTCAGTCTAGATAGTAATCCAGTTATATAATTTTGAAGTGTCATATTTTCAGTTACTTGGAGTGTGGCAGCCTTTATATATGTCCTGAATTCAGCTCCCTACCTGAGTATCAGCTTTTCATCGAGGTTAGTTACATGATCTGTTTCTCATATTAACCCGGGTGTTAAATCTATCATAACTTGGTGTCTTGGTTGATATGATTGTAGGTGGTTATAGATGAAATTGGATGGCTTGACTTCTATGTGCCACTTAGAACCAAGTTCCATCATGATGGAAGAAGATCAAGACATCAGACTATCCAGGCGGAAAAGGAAATAATTCTTTATACTGTGCTTACTGTTTGCTATGATGTTTTTTGCGGATATGCTCACTATTGCAATTCTTCTCAACAACCAATGGATGCAAATTTGCTTTCATTTTTGCTTCGAAGGTGATAAATTATTTCGTCAATCTATCATAAGGAAGTGTTTACGTATATGTTTTGAAATGGATTAACGTTTATTTAAACAATTTCTGCTTTTTTTTTCACTCTCTGATATCTGCAACAAAACCGACAGTTTAAAGGGTAATATAAATTTACACTAATTACCTCTTCATTATGCTGAGAATGTTCGTGTTGCTCATTTGATGTAACACTCGGACAACTATGTATCTGATTATTACAATTATAAAGTTCAAACAGTAAATGTACATTCAAACACCCTGCTTACTTGATTGCATCTACTAAATTACATCTATTTTTAAATTTTGTAGTCAGACCTTATTATCTTATTGTCTTGAGGAGTATTGGGCTGCTTACGATAAATCAGGGTAAACCCATATATCTACCATATTCTTTATACGAGGTTTCCTCATACCTCAAAAATCATCACCTTATGCATCTTTATTTTCCCTGCAGTGAATTAATGAAATTTTCAGAACCATCCGTTCAAAATAATAAAGGGATGACAAACTCGTCGATATTACTAGAAGCTCAGCAGAAACCGGTTGATTTGATGAGAAGAATAAATAATCAAAATGTATCTACAAGTAGGAAGGTAAAATTGTTTTATCATTTACAAGCTTTATCTGTCAACGTTTAGTTGTTTAGAGTTAGAGTGGTAATTTTCTGTGTGTGGCCTTTGTTACCTTTTTCAGGGTGCCAGTTTAGCTGGAAATGACCCTGTAAAACATACAAAGAAGGGAGGTGGAACTAATAAGCAACCCTTATATAAACGCTATGTGAGGGAATATACCATGAAGTTGGTTACTGCTAGTAATGTAAGCTTCCACAATTGGCTGGTTATCTGTAGTTCTTTTCTATAATTGTTAATAGCTTGTGTGTCAAATAGTTATAAAATTTTAGGAGTTTTGGACTCAGTCAACCCATTTGATCTCCTTGAATTATTGCGAATTAATTGCTGCGATGTTTGATATGAATCGTGATGTAGGACATATGGATGGGCACTCAATTGCTCTTTATAGATGTGAGGGATATCTCTCGGCTCCTTGTGAAACAATTGTGTGGCAACAAGCTTACAAGTAGAGAAAGAGGGAAGATAAATAGAACCCTCAATGATATTGCCACTCTTGTACCAATCACGATCTTGATGTTAATTCCTGTAAGCATCCAAATACAAATTGTTCATCAAATTCCGTATATAATCCTAGTGTAATTGTATTTATCTTAACTTCTGCATATCTTTTACCATTGTGAGCAAGGTATCAGCTGTAGGCCATGCAGCAATGCTAGCAGTAATCAAAAAGTACATTCCATCATTGGTACATCTCATAAATGCCCTCTTGTTCATCTTATGATTTCTTACTTTACTACATGTCTAATTGTGTGAGGCGGGTTGACCTACCAACTTTTCTTTTCCATTTTTTTCAAAATTTCATGAATAAGTAATGCATCAAATATAGTTACAATAGCTATTGTTAAAGTACTCATCCAATGTGTTTGAATAAAGTAATCTAATTATAAATGCAATGCCAATCGACTCAGTTTCGCACAAATAGGTAGATTAGCACATCTACTAGTTTCTTGATAACTTTCTTGTTTTCATCCGACAGATTCCTTCTCCATATACATCTAAACGACTCAACTTCGTGAAACAACTAGAAAGAACAAAGAAGATGGAAGTTGAATCATGGGCCATCGAAGGTCTAGGTCCAACAAGAGAAACCAGTAAGGATAACGAAGAAGATAAAAGTTTTACAGTAACAATGCCATAATGATCACCGGGTAACAGAAGATGCTCCCGCTCGTGGTTGTTTTTGCACAAGTTCAGAGCTTGTATATAAGTTAGATTTCGATGTATACATAACTTTATGTCAAACATTTTGTCAATCCTGCAGATTTAGTTTGGAGGGGTCATAGTTGCCAAAATTTAAATTGCGTGTTTGTGTGGCCCCTGTTTTTTGCTTGTTTTGTTCTTTAAATAGATATCCATGTACTGGATGTATAGTAAGGTAAAGTTGTGTCCTTTTTTAAGAGGAAACTTGGGACGTAAAACATTTAATGTGTTTTCACCATAAATGTTCACTCTTTTGGGCCCAGAAAAACTTCAATCCATTTGTATTTTGGATCGTCCCATGTCCCATTTGACCTCTTATTGATATACGATAACCAAAAATGTAATAAAAAGAAGTATGTCTATGACGTCGGTTATATATATATATACACCCTATATGTGTGTGTGTGTGTGTATCTTTATTTTTTATTGTATTGTTTTGATGATTAAATTCATAAATAGTTAAAATTAATATTTTGATATATTCAATCGTTGTATATACACAATTTTTCTGTATACATAGCAATTGAAAATATTAGTAAATTCATTATTTAGTAATATTACTAATTAAATAATTGGTAACTTAGTATTAGGAATTAATTGTTAGTCAAGTTATTATAGTTTCCAAAAATGTACCACATGGGTCGTTGGGCTGAAACATTGTCAGGGATCGTTTATATATAGAGGAGGTGGTACCATGTATTGGTATATCCCAAAAAAAATTCATACGAAGAATACTTGATCAATTAAAAGTTTTATTCGCCCGTATGGTACGTCTTCAATCTAGTGTTTCTTTTTCGGCTTTATTATTTCTCATTAATCACCGGCCATCGAAAGTTGTGTGTTAAGTAAGTTCTTTCCAGCTAATTAATTTCATCCGGTTGCAATTAAGGGTTCTTTTCTTTGCTATCGTACGTACGTATTAATTATAAGAGATCGAAATAGAAAACTTGCAATCGAATTGATATATTTATAATTAAGAAGATCGATGATGGCCCAAGGTGGTGGTAGAGTAGTTGTTCCAAGACGCATAATATTCTTGCACATCTTACCAAGGTTGCCGGTCAGCTCCCTAGAACGTTGCAAGAGCGTTTGCAAACAGTGGCACTCGTTCCTCAAATCGCGTTTTTTTGCAAACATGCATAACCGCCATCTAACCAATGGATCATCCAGCTGGGTTCGTCCCAAACTTCTCTGCTTAGCAGGCCGGCCCGGGTTTAGGATCGAGGATTATTGTAGTGAAGCTGCAGGTAGTGATGATTATGGTTCAATTATTGATAGTATTAATCCCGAGCCCAGCTGGATGTGTCACCCTTTTCCGTTTAAACCAGCTGCCGATGCATTTGCGATCTGTGCTGTACCATCTGTACATGGGCTGGTATGTGTATGGGTAAAAAAAAAGAATGATACACGTGAAAACGAGCATTAAAAAGAAAAAAGAAGAGAAAGTGGAGGTCGGTGTTCCGATTGCCGGTGTTGAAAGGAAAAATCAAAGTCCGGTGATGACACCACCGGCCTTTCAGTTTCACCCCCTCTCTCAAAGCCACCTGGAGCCACGTAAGGAAGAACGGTATTGGCAAAGCCGGACTTTTGATAATTTGTGTAAGTTCGGTGTTAACAACACCGGACTTCCCGTTTTTACAAATTTCTTTGGCAAAACTACCTATTACACCATTTCCCTTTAAATTTATCCTATCCGTACATTTTTTTCTATTATGCCTATAAATTGGGGGAAGTTCATTTTTGTTGGCAGATCAAAATATATGCAAATTTAATCAAAGTTATTCTCCATTTGTGAGTTGAGTTTTATCCTCCAAGTGTGATTGTTTAGTTGAATTGCTAGATCCTTGTGGTCATCTCTGTCAAACGGTGTCACATAGGCCATATCGATCATTTTCATGTTTTCAAAAGGATTAAATATCATTGTTAACATGTTTTCACTTACATTAAATGTCGTTGTTGTTGTACTTGGATTATTATTTTTTCTTTACATGTAGTACAATCACTATTCATTTCATACATGTATGTTTGTAAACAAATCTACCACTGTTGGATAGGTAGAAATGATTTGATATTCAACGATAAACCAATCATACTAAACAAAATCAAGCAGGAAATCAAAGCTCAAAAACCTACCTTTGGATTAAAAACAGGTCTTAGGGGGAGAGGTGTAGTTGGTAAATTGGTTAAATTGACAAAAATTAAACCAATAAGGAGATGCCAAGTGTAGTAGCCAAAAACTTGCCAATACTAGCCGAAATCTTGCCAATTTTGTGGGTATAGTGCTAAAACTTGCCAATTTGCCAATTTCAAAAACTTACAAAACACACCCTAAACTTTTATTAAATTTAAAAAACAATACAAATACAAATTAAAACTAGGATTAAAAACAATACAACTAGAAAATAAATAACAAACTAAAACAAGTTATCACATGGCCACCCGTATTTTTCGGCGATGTCGCGTTTGCGTTCCAATTGTATGGTACGCATGGGCTCGACCAAGTGTTCGTGAGGTGCACCAAAGATTTGGAGGTCTAGTTCCGTCGTCTTTTGGCGTTGAAACTCGAGTTGGGATTGTAGCAACGCCCGTGCAAGGTTTTCACGTTCGAGGGTGGCTTCCCTCTACAAACACATAAAAATAACATATATATATATATATATATAAACATAGAACAAAAGTATATATATAAAACATAGAACAAAAGTATATATATATATTAAACGTAGAACAAAAGTATATATGTATATATGGAAAAAAAATTAACCATTTGATTGTAGATGCAGCTAAACTCGTTCAATAGTGGTTGCATTTTCTTCCACTTTGTGTTCAGTTGATGGTGTGTTCGTTGATGTTTTTTTTGTTTGGTATTGTAGTATGCAAGAATCCTATTCCAAAAGGATTCATATCTTTGTTGATCGCCGGTGGCGAGATCCGTAGAGATATGGAAATAAGCTTGGGCCAACAATTCTTCATCTTCGGCACTCCACGCGATCGGGGGTGCTCTCGTGGAGGTAGAGATTTTTTTCCCCTTCCCACGACCGGGTGGAGGTGGCGCCTCCACCTCCTCGCTAGAGGTGTCGCGCACATTTGCATACGCCTCGTCGGGTTGTTCTTGGACATCATCATCGTCTTCAACAAAAGTGATCGTGGGTTCAGTGAGTCTCGTGGGTTGGGAAGGAAGTTCAAAGCGGCACATGTCGACTTGGACGGGGAACCCATCGCTTAACAATTGAGAAAAGTCATGGTCAAGGTTTTGGGTTTCGTTTTGATGTTGGCTAGAAGAACCGCCGAAATCGCGGTTTTGGTATTGGTTTGAAGAACCGCCGAATTCAATGTCTTGTTCAACGGGACGAGGAAGTTGAAACGGGAGTTGATTTCTTGGTGCTCGGTATTTTTTGGATGATTTTCTTGTGGGAATCATTTTGAAGATAATATGTGAAAGAGATGAGATATATGGAGAGTATAAGTAAAATTTTTAGTAGTGGAAATGAAAGTATATGTGTTGTATATAGTAAATAATGTAGGGGTAAGTTTTGTAAATTTAAAAAAAAAACAGTCACTTTGACCAAAATTTTAAAAAAAAAACAAAACGCTCACAACGTTCACTTGCCTATGACCAACGTTCACTTGCATCGGCCAAAACTAGCCGATGGAACTAGCCAAACTTGCCGAGCCAGATGCTATAGCGTAGCCGATTTGTCGATTTTTGCCGATGGTTTTTGCCGATGAAACAAGCCGACTACACCTCTCCCCTAAGTTTAGATTCCTATCTGGTTGGATTGGTGTAATTTCACTTTTTGATTGATGGATGATTGTTTTTTGTAATTTTCTAGTTGCTTGCTAGTTTATTAATGAAATTTGCGGTTCGGAAAAAAAAAATCTACCACTCATTTTTCTACCCAGAAAATGGTACAAAGTTTGATTTGATGTCACTACTCAGTACTCACTCAGTCACTCGGGTCGGGGGTCAAATAAGTCATGGTAATCACGTGTAATGATTTGTACAAATGGGCCCACTCACTTAATCCACATACAGTGAAAAGAACCAAACAAAAAGGCCCAATAAAGCAATTAGAGACCCACCACTACTTATCCATAATTGCATTGCGTCTACCAACTTCACTCAATAATCAATTTATGAGTTTCGACTACAAATAAAACATACAACAACAAAAGACCAAAATTCCATAAATGTTCTCATAAATAAAGATCAAATAGAAAAAGAAAAAGAAACAAAAACAAATAAATTGCTTTTCTTCCTTTTTATTACAATCACATATTGGTCTTGTTAAGGATAAGAAATTAATAATCACTTGAAAGAGGAGCATGTTCTTGGTTCATGAACACATTGGGGTAAACGATTCCAGCTAAGCCACCGCCAATGAGTGGTCCAACCCAGTAGATCCAGTGGCCAGAGAAATCACCACTGGCAACAGCTGGCCCGAAAGATCTGGCTGGGTTCATTGATCCACCAGAGAATGGGCCAGCGGCCAAAATGTTGGCTCCAACAATGAATCCAATGGCGATTGGTGCAATTGTTCCCAATGCACCCTTCTTGGGATCACATGCTGTGGCGTAAACGGTGTACACCAATGCGAAGGTGATAATGATTTCCATTACAACTCCTTGGATTGCTCCAACTCCATCTGCAACTCCGTGTGTAGGCACAGCCTAAAAAAAAACCAGTTTGATATTATTTAATATGCGTGTATGCTAGATTGGCCAATTTTTGACCATATTTAAATGAACCTATGTACGTGATTGTTTTACCTAACATTTAATTAACATAATTAATTAACGTCAACATACTCGTGACTCGATCATATTCAAATTACGACTTATATGACCAACCCGTCCATATATTTTTATACGTATATATAAATAAATTAAATTTGATAAATTTACGTACTAATCCTCCGGTGACATAGCTAAGAAGGTAGCACGCGACAATGGAGCCAGCAAGTTGTGCAACCACGTAAAAGATACCGGTTAGGATAGTGATCTGACCACCAACAGCCAATCCGAAGGTGACAGCTGGATTGACATGTCCACCGGAGATATTGGCTGCAATTGATACCGCAACAAAGAGTGCTAAAGCATGGCCAACCGCCACAGCCACCAGACCCGGTGGGTCAAGGGCAGCATCCGTTGTCAATTTAGCTGCAAGCACAAACATGTATATAATTATTTAATGCAACTATATAACGTACAAAGTTTTAAATTTCTGCATGGGAATTAAATATACACATATACATATTTTCCTAGATTACATTATGTACGTTAAATTAATATTAAGTAAATGAAAGGCGACAAATTAATATGGCATATATGTACCATAAGCGATGGCGGAGCCGACACCGGCGAAAACAAAGAGGAGGGTGGAGATGAACTCGGCAATGTAGGCTTTGATGGAGCCTAAGCTAAACGAGTCATCAAATCGACCAAATGCAATTGAAGGCATTTTTGAAATATATTGAACAAATATATATAGTTAATTAAAGAATATGGATCGAATGAAGAACTAGATGAGGAGAATTGAGAGTGGCACTTTGGCAAATGGCTTAAAGCCTCCTTATATAATGGAAGTTTCCAATTATAAAAATATTATTTATACTATGCACATTACTATTATCATTAATGTTTTATTAAGAAAAGTGATATTTATACAACAAATATTATTAGCTATTTACAACAAAGATACGCAATTTATTTACTACTATATATATATATACGTAATTCTAAATATTTCGATTAAAATATATTAAATGGTTATATAATTATCATAAAATTTATAGGGTGGAAATTTTTATGATTTCATTTAACATTATTTAATTTTTATCATTTATTACAAATCCAAATTTAAACCATAGAGTTTTGGTTTTATGATTTTTTTCCCCCGCATTTCTCTAAACTACTCTACTAGCTAGCGAAACAATGAAAGCTAGAAAGCTAGATCAACTTATTGAAATCATTCTCGATTTTACTCCAATTTACGAGTTTGACTTTCTAGAGTGACGTGTATTTTGAGTTTTTCCTTGGAATCATTTATAACGACTCATAATTAACATCTCGTAATATAGGTTATGTGCAGGATTTTACTATTATATGATGAGGTATTTCTAATATTAATCTTTTTACCAATACCTCGATGTAATTTTATATACACGTTGTATAATTAAGGTCATATTTATGGGAAAGCGCATCTAATAGAGTATAAGGTAATATAATATTTGTGTATAATAATTAACTAGAAGATGATGGCTAGTTTAATTGATCAGAGACACTCCTACTTTTATTCAAGGTCTTGAGTTTGATTTTTAGGGATGACAATTCTTGAGATTTTTTACTCTGAATATCTGTAACGTCATATGGTTAACATCTCGTTGTCGAGAGTACGTTCAAGACTTCATCATTAAACTGTAAAGTTTTCTTTATGTCGTGTTCCGGCTGAATGTTTGAAAAAAATTCGTTAACTATATATACCTGTTACAACAATTGAACAAGTTTTTTACACTAGCAATAACACTCAAAATTATTTTATGTATATCCAAAAAAATAAAGTGGAGTATACTACAAGTATAAATAAATAACTTCATGTATTAAATATGGTGCAATATTAGGGTTTCAAAATTCTAATCAATGGCTTATTGTCATAAAGATTAGATAACATATATATACTAATAATAAAATGCTTTCTAATGACAAATTTCATTTAGAAGATATGATAGATTATTGTATTTAGCTTTATAAAAATGGATAAACAGAATTTTGAAGATAGAAAAGAATATCATGGTGTCGAGGCAGATATGTGGGGGTGGGATCCTGGCTGTCAATAACATGTTCTTTGTACATGGAAGTGTCTAGACTTCAATATTTTTAGTTTTTAAAATTTTTTTATTTTTTTTCAGAACAGCAATTTTCAAAAGTATTAAAACATATATGTCTTTTTATGATTGTCGTTTCAACCACCAAAGGGATATACTTGGTATGTGCCTACGTGGTTATGTTATCTTCTACATCATATATAGTTTTAAATCATATATAGTTTTAAAGAAGAAAGAAATATACATAACACCATACATCTGATTCAATCTAACAATCTGTTGTTTAACCTACAAAAGATTTAACTTTAATAATATATATATACATATATATGTTTATTAATAATGAAATAATCATATCAGAGTCTATAGTTAATTTATACATCATACATTCTAAAAAACGACCATTTAATAAAGGCCGGGTTGGCGTTAGGGTCAATGTCCGACCAATAAAAAGTTAGCGTCAGGATCAACGCACAACCCCATATTGGATGCCCTTAGGTTTGTTTACCTCATTTCTTTTAGCATCAAATGTTACATTCGAATAGATGAATTAGGTGAAAGATGACATAAGTCATAATTAACTACTGGCATATTTAATCTTAATATCTTCCGAAGTTCCGATAGGTTTAGAATTACATGATTTTTTTTTTATTTTTTATTTTTTATCATATATACTAGCCAAGAAAATTAGTAATTTACTGCTCATAATTCTAAGACGATATTATGTCCGATACCGTACCTTTAATACTACATATTTTGACTTATGAGGATACTTTTTGGTTGTACTATCAAATGTTGTCAAACATATTCGTAGAAGTACTATTGCTTATGCAAAAATATATAGGCAAAGCGATAGAAATTATTAAGTATGTAGAGATTTTTTTAGTTTCATCATTTGCAATGATATCCATGATATAATGTTCAAGGCTTCTAAGATACTAGTGAGCCTATCTTGATTGTATCAATGGGCCAGGTTTAGATTCAATAGTCACAAAAGGGAAGAGGTTTTCAAATGGCAATATTTTTTTTTCAAGTGAGCTTATCCTGATTGTATTAATATTTCGATCTTGTATGTTAATACCTTGGGGCGACTATCTATACTACTATATAAAGCAAACTGTCATTCTTCTTTAAGTAATTAAAAACCTGAAATGACCATATTACCCTTCTTATTTATTCACTAATTTAAACATCTTTACCTATATACCTATAATTCCCTTAATAAAATAAACTACAACATAGATTCTCCAATCCTTAAATAACCATATTAACCCTTACCACCGCACATCATCGCCACAATTGCCGCAGCCACACCTTTGTCGTTACCACCATCACCGTTGCATCGCGCGGACACCCTGTCTCGTATCATGAGTATAAAATATTTACAAAACACTTGCTTAAATAGCTAACATTTGCTTAAAAGAAAAAAGAAAAATTACCTTAATGGTCAAATTTGAAGAGCTATATCCAAATATAGACAACTACAAAAAAATTTATCACAATAGTCAAGATATTCTTACTACCTACTCAAATAAGTAAGAAATACAAATAGTCAATTAAATAAAGAATACCAAAGGTTTTTATTGTGCCTCATGTGTGCACTAGTTTGTCATTTTTTTTTCTTCTATTTGTTGGTTTCATTGTATTCTCTTTTTTATTTTACAGAAGTTTTTTTTCCTATCTTTTACACTTTTTTTTACTAATAATTTCATCTAGTCGGATGGCTCACGTAATATAGATAAGTTCACACATTGTTTAGTATCTGTGTAATCTTTATCATATGTATACATACTTTCATTTATCCATGAAAAAGACTCATTTATATCAGTTTCAGTTTCCACCAAAAATGATATTTAAAAATAAAAAAAAAAACATTTTAAGTTTTTTTTATTTTATGGTGATAAAAGAAAAAGTTTAAAATGAATTCAAAATTTCAAAACATTTGATTATAAGTTTAAAAAATCTAAAGTTTTTGAATTCATTTTAAACATTTAAAACCTTTTTATGTATCAGCGCAAATAATAAGGACCTTAATTGTATTTATTTTTTATAGGAATTACTCACTTTTGGAGATGTATTTAGTAAAAATGAAACTAAAATTACAAAAGAATTTTTTTTTACAAACAAGTGAAAATATATGTAAATAAAATTGGGATACTAACAAATATTAACCAATTAATTCACTATTGAGTAAAAAAGAAATACTCCGTACTAACAAATGTGTATATATGTATATAAGACACTAAATAAATATTTATACTAACAAATGATAAAGTCAAAGCTAATAAAACATTATGGATCCTACTTAGTGACATTTGTCACATTTTGATTGGTTATTTTCATTTATTACCAAAAATGTTAGGTGGTAAGAAACTTATGATCAAATATGTAAGTTTTTTTGTAAGTGTACAAAATTGGATATACACTCTCATAATTGACTATTTATGTAATTTTCCCTAAAAAAAACCTCTTATTTCCGTATAATCTAAACAAAAGAAAAATTATCCATTTAACAAGTCGTATATACTCAATATTCTCCATAATGTCAGCTATTATCCCGAACATTGCAAGTTGCATTTCTTAGTGAACTATATCTTTTTTTAACGTTCTTCGGCACAAAAAAAGAAAGTAAAAATACATCATACTCCTTTTTGCTTGGAAGGGACGAGCCCACTTGATAATGAAGACTGGTTATTATTAAAAGCATAATAAGGAAACATAATGAACAACTTTGGGCCACAAAGTGCACCGACCATCTTCTTTAAATAATGAGAGTAGTTTTGGTTGGTATATCGTGGTCATACTTAGAGCACTTTTTACTATTTCATTAAACTTTTTATAACTTTTTTTATCATTTGAGTGAAAAGCTTTTTTTCCAATAGCTTGAAGAATTTCAAGTTTTTGAAAGAATTTTACATACTCTCTTCTTTGTTTCATAATTAAAAAGCATTTAAATGACTTTTTTTTAAGGTTTAACAATTGGAGCAATAGGCTGATGAAAAGCTTTTTAAAAAAAGCTTTTAGCCAATAACTTGACCATTGGAGGTGCTCTTAGGAGTAGTTCCTACTTCCTACAATATTGTCAATCACCAATTCTAAATATCTCTATTATATTATAAAGCAAAAATTACTTTCAACATTTACTTTCCTAAAATGTCCCTTATATATTATATATTTATCTAAAATAACTATATTACTCTTTCTCTCTCCTCAAATCTCAACCAATCATTTTTTTTCTCTCCTCCATAAATCATAAATTCCTTCAATTCATTCAAAAAATTTTATCTCAAAAACCGTACATCGATAAATCATAAAAATTATATGGGTGTTCTTAAAATTTCATGCTCTTTCATTAGAGATGTCATTCGATATACTTTCGACGAATTTTTAAATATAAGGGCGAAGCCCGTACGGCTAAGGCATTTGGCTATCACACTCTATGACCTATCACCCCATCATTTTACCGCCGCAACGCGCGAGTACTTACTCTCGTAAATACATATATGGAATCTCTTACATATGCATATGTTAATTATACACTTATATATACTACTCCATCCGTCCCAATTTAAATGTCACGTTGACTAACTTTGACCGTAAATAACTTTATTTGTACTATATAGTAGTTGATGAAACTTATATGAACGAAAAGTACATTAAAAACTCAATCCATTCATATATTTTATATCAAGTGTTACATGATACAAACAAAGTTATTTACGGTCAAAGTTAGTCAACGTGACATTTAAATTGGGACGGAAGGAGTATACTAGTAGTAGTGTGTCTTTATCAGTAAGTGGCCAGTATAGTCAAGCATTTTTAGGCCATTTTTTTTTTTAACAGGGTCAAGTTTTTTGTAAATATGAACAACAATATTCAATCCAATGAATGTTCATGTTGATTGTATTGGTCAACTCTTAACCGGATGTTTTTATGACTTTTTTGGTTAATTCAATATTTCTACCCGACCTTGATCTTCAATTCACAAACGACGGACGACGACTATTTATCCCTTATCAAGTATACCATATTCGTAGATGATCGTAACATGCTAGATAATTGGAATACTTTATAGACAACTGAAATGAATTTAAATGTTTTAGACTAATTACTAATATTAATAGCTATGGTATGATTTCTTATATCCTCCATTTAAAAACTAAAAGATATGACAGTTTTGAACCAAGACATGACTATGAAACTTCGGTGATAGATAATTAGAAAAGCTAAAAAACCAACACATCTGTGACTCGAAAAAATATATAAACGACCAAACATATACGAGTAGCTTAATTTGAACCAAGAATTATTTCACGATAACCTTTCTCCGTGAACCATCTAATTTTAAGTAATCATTGGCTTTTTTAAAAGTTTATGATCGCTAAATACAGTAGCATTTGTGACAAATTGTGTGGGTTCTATATATTCGTATGAAAGACGAATAACCAAGTCTTTATTTCCCAAATTCCTACAATAGAATCAACATGTTTAACAGAATTTGGACTCATAATTAGTCTTAAGAGACCAAATCTAAGCTCTACACCAACTTCAATTCAATTCACTCCCCTCAAGTTTTAATGACAAGTTACGAGTATATCATAAGGGAAAAGGAGTGGTCACTGGTGACCCTTCTCTCCATACTTTACTACTTTTCTACATCATCACTAACTAATAAAAATCTTTCACCTTAATTTTTTCCAATCTTCTTCAAACTTTCTCAAATCACTGACGCCACTTTCTCCAAACTTCCTCAAATCTCTACCTCATCATTTCTTTTTCATTTATTTTGAATACTGTATCATTTCAAAAACTATATAAACATATATACCTCATCATTTCTTTCTCCTCTCTCATGCGGTGAAGAACCCCGATTTGACCACTCGATCTCCATCGATAAAGTGGTGGCGGTGGTGTATCCGTGCGGCGCCACTAGCAGAGAACATGTTTACCGCTTCCACTCCTCCCCCCCCCCCCCCCCCCCCTAAGTTGCTTATATATAAGGTAAAATAAAACAAGTATTGAAGTAAAACAAATAAACAATAGGTTTACTTTCACTAAAAATTACCATGCATCATGAAAACATCGTGCATTAATATATATTTGTCCTTCATACATTAATTTTATCATGATCTAAGGATCAAGATATTGTCTTATTTATTTTATTTTAATAGTTGTTTTATAATAACCAACCCTTATATACTACTTGTATTATATATATATATATATAGTATATATAGGGAGACAATCAAATAAGAACAGTTTTAAAATAAGAACGGTGAGAACACTTAAAAAACATCATTTTGATGCATTAAAAGTCCATAAAACTAACATAGTGCTTAACTAACTATCATTATTTAAGTGTTTAACAACACATTGATCCGCCAAAATCGAAAAAATCACGTTTTTTGGTGGATGCATTATTTTGAAGAATATGCATCCAAGATGGATGCACAAAACAAAAAATATGACTTTCTTGATTTTGACATGCCAATGTGTTGTTATACACTTAAATAATGATAATTAGTTAAGCACTAAGTTAGTTTTATGGACTTTTAATGCATCAAAATGATGTTTTTTAAGTGTTCTCACCGTTCTTATTTTAAGATTGTTCTCACTGGAGTGTTACCCTATATATATATATATATATATATATAGTATTCTCAAAAAATATATATTTCATGTACATTTAAGCCAGGTTAATAATATATTATTGCTAATAATATATATTGTCTAATACTGTGTGTCATGAACAAGGTTAAAATTCAAATTTCAAGACGTTATTTTACCAATATACCAAAGAACTTATCTTTAACATATAAGATTTTGATGCTGATGAGTGACGACATATTATCACACACTTAATAAGTTGCACTTTAGTTTAATCAGGTTTTCTTGCATGTAAGCCAAGGTTTGAGGTTTCAAGAGCGTTTGGATGTATTTGGATTTTAGGAGACTCAGGTTTGAGTCCTAAAAGGTAAAGTTTTCTCATAATATATTGTCGTGCATTTAGATTTTAGGCGGACTATTAAAGGGTTTTTCTTTCTACTAAGTATTGAGTGAAAAGACTCTCTAATATGGACCGATTAAGACAAAGTTTTTTGTTGTGATATTCGATCTTAAAAAAAAAAAAAAAAAAAAGCATGTTAGAAATAAATTAATCAATAACTAATCCTTATATATGTTATCAAAGTATTAATACAATGCAACATCAGAAACCTAATAAAGTATAATCATTAATCAATGTTCAAGTTAACGCTTGATATCATCGGACCACAGGCCTGATATGTATACCCACCATTAATTGGGCTATATTTGTGGCCCGTGTTTATTGGTTAATCACTTAACGACTTAATCTTGGTTATCTCTACTACTTATAAAAATTATAACACATTCTCTCATAACATTTTTAAACACTCTCTCTCATAAAAATGATCCTAAACGAAATGACTATTCTACCCTTAATGAATTAATTAATTAATTTTCTCTTTTATTCATTAATTTAAACATCTCCACATAAAATACTTATAATACCCTTAATGAAATAATTTATACTATTTATAAAAATTATAACACACTCTCTCATAACACTTTTCAACACTCTCTCTCATAAAAATGTCCCTATACAAAATGACTATTTTACCCTTAATTAATTAATTAATTCTCCCTTTTACTCATTAATTTAAACATCTTCACTTAAAATACCTATAATACCCTTAATGAAATAATTTATAACATAAACCTATCAACTCTTAAAATAACTACACTACCCCTTTTACATTAATTATTTTAACAATAACAACCACACCGCCGCCACCCGTCACGCCACCACCACTACCAACCACTGCCGCCAACACTACATTGCCGCTACTATCACCACCGCCGCATTGCGCGGGTAAAACGCTAGTAGTAATATAGGTAGATGTTTTTTTGGGAGAGAATTTCATATATACCTAATTTCAACATACTAATTACAGATATACCAAATGAAAACTAGAAATTTCATATTTACCCAACTTTATATAATATTTAATCATATATATCCATTCTATTATAGAGTTAATTAGAACACAATTTACATCACTGATTTCCCTAATTGACCTTAAGAATAAAAAAAAATACATTTCCTAACTAACAACCAAGTACAACCATCTCGAATGGTGGTTCTAATCAATGTTTCCTCAATCCAAAAGAACACAAGCCACCACACACCCATTATCCCAAGTTCATGTACAACCATCTCAAACACGCACTCCTCCAAAATCTCATTTAGATCATTGTTACCTCTCACTAAAACCAAAAGGCCAACTAAAATTACGAATAAAAAGTTTCCAAACGATTCAGGAGACATAACAAATGTGAAAGAAGCAGGAAGGCATGTCTGTGTGGTTAAGGAATTTTCGATTGAATTTATAAAGCTAAGAAGACGAAATGATATAAAAGTAAAAAAAAAAGGAAGACATTGTTGAAATAATGGTTGATGCATTCTATTGATGAAGAAATGATGCATCTGAATTGTCATGAGAGATGAAATTATGAAATCTGCTAATTGGTGGGAGGATCTTCCTAGTAATTTTGTGATTCGGGTATGTTTGATAGAAAGTTATATAAAGTTGGGTAAATATGAAATTTTTAATTTTCAGTGGATATATATGTAATTAGAATTTTAAAGTTGGGTTTATATGAAATTTTCTTTTTTTTTTCTCTTTCAATCAAATGCTGTTTTTTATATGGAAAAAGTTATTATACCTATATAAAATGTTCATAAACTATTTATCCAAAGTTCACAAAACAATAATTAAATAAAAAAAAATATAAAATAAACATCTGTATGTTGTAGAAACAAAACATTAATAGTAATTTTTAAAAAATAAAAAAGAGAAACAACGACACATGAAATATTAGCATTTTACTACTTTATTTTTGTAGAAGTGTTTTTGACTATAATCTTAGGATAAATATAGAGGGCTATGCTCCCCACTTGCAGATACTTATAAGTTACATCCACCCCTGCATGGTTTGAAAACAAAATTTTTTTTGTTAACTACTTAAGTTAGATTAATTGGCCACCTACTAATTACAACACAAGGCTGTTTTCACATAAAGAGGTCTCAAGTTTAAGTATCATTCATGAAATCTTTTCAGGATAATTCTTTTAACGTGAACATGAATCTTTATAGACTGTAAATCATAAATTCATAATTTGAGCTCCGCTAACTACCAGTTGGATGTTGCGGTTTCCCTCAAAGGTGGTATCGAAGAATTGTGAATCGCGCTTTAAGTTTAATATATTGCCTTATTAAATGTTACTCTGAGGAACAATTTAGATTTTTTTTTTCTTCTCACTTTTTAGTGGTTATAGTTGCTAACTTTTAATTATTAAATTATATTAAATCCAAACTGATGGGCTAGAATCAAAATCAATACCACGAGTACTAAATAAGTCTATCAATGCTTAGAAGCATGTAACAGGTTCTTCTTTAGACGTCATGTTGAAGCTTCGGTAAGTAAAATTCTAAACCGGTAAAAAGAAAAAAAAAAAAAACATTATCAGCATCGTGAATGATATCAACAAAATATACTTATAATATGAAAAGTGCCTCCGGCCTCCCTCCTAAATTTGGGGTTTACAGTGAATAATAAATGAAAAAAGCTTTTTATCTTCAATTTCTAGTGTGAAAAGGGAAACAATTCCAATCATCTCTTTTGATTGATTATCTCCTCCGTCACCGGTGCCCTCAATCTCGCCGGCGCCGCCGTATCAAATTCTAATTCCGATGAGAGAAACCCTAGCATCAACTCCACCAATTGAAGAAACAGCCTGGATTCATTCTCACCAAACATTATCTCCTCGCTGGCAATCCAACACTCTTTCTCCACTGGTACAACCTCTATTTCTAATATCCATTACTTTTACATTAATATTGTTATACATACGATATTAGGCATATGATAGAGATAGGATTTGAATGATTTCATTTGATTAGTTGTATATATTATATATACATACATGAGGTTAGAGGAGAATATCATACTTTGTAACTGCCTAACTAACTTGTCTAACAACCTAAAAAACTATTTATATGTCTATCATTCATATGCTAGAAAAAATATTAAAGGAAATATCTTCGCTTTTAGGCTCAAGACCGTTAAATATTAAATGATATTAATACAGAAGAAATTTTTAACAAATTATCGGGTTGGTGCTTGATTTAAGTCATACAAGGACTTGTTGAACTTGCGGACTAGAGAAAGTTTAGAAAATGTTGACACATGACTTTACTTACCCGTGTTGATCTATGTTTGTATACAAGTCTTCAATTACATATATTTATGTAATCAGGCATTAGACACATTCATTTGACAAATTTTACTACTATTCATGCGTTGTAGCTGTTGCTAGCAAGAATTTTAGCTTAAACGTGTTTGAAGTAGGTGCAAAGGTTTCTTCGCCCCAAAGTCTTCCGTTATTTCTTTGAATAATATCATTAAATCAAGCATGGTTGTAAAGATTGAAAGACAATGTTTGGCTTTTTTACCATGAGGAAGGGAAAAAAGTAGGCTCCCGTTATGAGTTAGCTTCTAGATCTCTCAACTTTTCAATCATGGTCTTTGACAACTTCTTAAATTTGTGTGGGACTAGTTTGAGCTAGAAGGGCACACAATAAGTCCCAGTATTGAGGCATGATATCTAAAGTAGATACTTGATTAGCCATGAAACGGTTGAGATTTAAGTAATGAAGAAGTAGACGAGCACGAGCTACTAATATAAGAAAAAGATGCCAGTTCTGCAGGAGTAGGATAGTTGTTATCATTTGGAGTAGTAGCTTAAACAAAGTAACAAACAATCGTCCAAATAACCAACGAGGTGACCTGGTTAGTAAGTCGGTAGAGAATGAAACAATTTAGACAAACAAATTGTTGAAAGAACAAATCAAAGGTGACCGAGGTAAGGAAATTGGGAGACTATGATGAAATTTTATACAAATTAGAAAAGGAAAAATGTGTTCATAGAATTTTATGTCTCTGCAAACAAAAAGATGAGGAATGAGCTCTTAGGTTATATGGTTTTTTACGTTTTCGGGTGTTGAGGATAGCCCCTAAAAACACAAGGTACTTCAATTGGTAAAAATCTTCGTACTTTTAGAAATACTCTAGCCGCTGCAAAAGATGCAAACATTCTCAAATGATCGAAAGAGGGTGTGTTATTGAGAAGAACTGCCTATCCGAGTATCCGGTTCTATAGTTAAGCACTGAAGAGTGGCTGTAGCGTTACAATCTCCTTAGAATGTAATGGAAGATGAACATGAAATCTCAAGCCACCTCTAAAACATGTCTGTGTTTCCTTACTGATCTTCCATTTTTCCGAGATGTATCTACAAAAGATGTTTAATGAATAATGCTGTAACCTTCCAAAATGTACCACATACAAACTCATCTGCATGATCTGACATTTTTGACTTAGAGTTGAATTGAATATGGAAGAACTTCAAGCAGATTTTTCACACTTGAAATAGTGAACTAAGAAAAACCCCGAGTGGCCTTACTGTAGTCATCTACTAGACTATTAGAGTAAAAATATATCTAAAATTATCAAGTGAACTTACTGTAGTCAACTTATTAGGCGCCCGAACATTACTACAATCAAATGAAGCACACTAGATGCATTATGCATGAGATTCACTAAGATTATATGGTAATTAATAAAATTTTGTCATGCGAGATGACTAATGTATCGCCATCAACAACCACTTTAGGTAACCAGAAAAAAAGGTTTCAACTTTCAAATTGAAGTAGTAAGGACCTAGTCTATGATTCCAAAGAGTGCAAGTGTGCTTACAAGCATTAGGCCATTAGCTATCTTATTGAAAAGCCTAGTAGGATAAGAAAATATAATTTCTTGGCTTTATCTGAACGAGAAGCAATCAAGGACGCCAGCCTGTCATCAATAAATTGCAGTTGCACATTGAGTAGAAAGTGTAAACAGAGCCAACACCTTCATTGCTGCCAAGCCCTGAATAGCATAAAAGGCGGATAGAGAATAACAACCAATTTACTAATTTTTGTGAGTTTAGTATGGAGTAATAGACAACAGATTGAGTTCAAAGTAAGGAACTAGCTATGTATCTTTGAGAACAAGAAAACTTGGCGGAGAAACACTGCCAACATGAGAACTTATGAGATGCGAGAAAGAGGATTAGAAAGATTCTGGTGATTGAAAAATACAGTAGATAGTTAGATACAATTGTTTATATCTACATACATAACTACTTGACAACCTACCCACATAATTGTAGCTGTCTAACTAACTTGTCAAACAACCTACTCAACTATTTACACTTTATTGCTTTTAATATCTACAAATTTACCACGTTAAGATATGCAGTCTTTTGCCTTATCAAGTTACCACACATGTGACAGACTGACAGCTCCATGCACCTTTGATGAGTGTTGGACTCTCTCAACCACTTATCAGTGTGAGAGTCATTTGCCTGATAAGAATAAAATGTTACACTCAGGATTAGGGATGGTTTCCGGTACGGAACTGTACCGAAACCGACAAATACCGAAACCGAAATCGACCCAAAGTGAGAACCGAATACCGTACCGATTACATAGGTACGGTACCTGTACAGCACCGGTATTTCGGTTTTATCCCGATTTGGTACCGAATTTTGACTCTCATTAGGATGAAAGAGGATGGGGTTTTCGTGGGTTTTACTTCTTGTTTTGCTGTTGTTCCATGTTTAGCTGGTGAGCATAGCGATGTTATTGGTGTTTATAGTTCTGGTTTAAACTAGCAACAAAACAGGGATCTTGGAGATCGAAAGTAAAACATTTGATACTTGTTTTTAATGTGGATCAGTGTGGTATACATTTAGCAAGAGATATTATGCAGCTTGTAAGTCTTGCTATAGGAAACATAATTAAACTTCGAAGAAACTTGCAGCAACAAAACTTTTGAAATGCTACCCCCATTTTCAATAAAGCCTTGTTACTTCAATTCACTTTTCTAATGTTATTAATATTCTATGTACAATGTATAAAGACAAATAGATATACAAGATTTATATACAAGAGTGATGATGGAAATTAAATTAGTGGGGACGATTATAGACCGTAAAATCAATTAAAACAATGATACAAAAATTTCGGTTTTTATTTCGGTTCTCCCGTACCGAACCAGTACCGAACCGATTGGTACCGAAACTGATTTCGTCCCAAAATCAAAACCGATACCGGTTCGGTTTCGGTTTTTCGGTATTTTCGCTCATCCCTACTCAGGATGGTCAACCAAGACTACCTCCTTAGCTGGCAAAATTTGAAGGCTTTAAGAGTAGTAAATGAATAAGGAAACCAAGTGCCATCTGAGAGTCTGGTTGGTGTTAAACTTTTTTACATCAGCGTGAGAGTATTGTTTCGGGTCAGTCTCAACTTGCCTCAAACACTAATTTAGATCATGATTAACTTTTCACATGACTACACGTAATCCATATAGTATGATTACTGATTAAAGCATCTTTGCTAATTTAGTAAGTCGAATAGAATGAGTTATTAATCTGTTGAAAATATGTTTGCAGTCTGCAATTCCAATTGCAATATCCAGAGTTAACCAGGTGGATGCAGGCAGGCTCGATATCGAAATGTCAGCTATGTTGAAAGAACAAATGGTTAAGGTTTTCTCCGTAATGAAGGTATAGCATATCACACAGTTATATGTTTGAGTGCTTAATACATATGGATGCTGCTTTAGTCATGTCTGCTTGGTTCATTTGTTACCCATAATTAGGTTTTCAAATTTTAGTATAAGTTGATTTCTTCTCCCATTTGCATTAGTCGAGTCGTTTGGAGGTTAATTTGCTATCCTTTTCTTTTTGGGATTAGCCAGGATTATTATTTCAATATGAAGCAGAACTTGATGCATTTCTGGAGTTTCTTATCTGGAGGTTCTCGATATGGGTCGATAAACCTACTCCGGGAAACGCTCTCATGAATCTGCGATATAGAGATGAACGTGCCACGGATATTAGAGGAAAAAGTAAGATGTTTAAAGCATGTCATATTTGTTTATTTGATTTTCATGTCATTTTTGTTAAGATTTTAGAGCAGTCTCATACCCAAAGATAGCATATCAAACATCAGCTTGAGAAATCAATACGTAAGCCAAACATCTAATCTTAAGTAATCATACCCATCGTAGTTCTTTCTGGTTATCAAATTTGACCTACAGTGATTCCTGGATACAAACCAAATGCCACCTAAACAATTTCTAAAATTATATTAGAAGGTTTGAGACGGTTACTGATCACTGTGCAGCTAATTCTCGACATGAAAAACACTTACATGCAGCCTGTTAAGTAGCAATATGTAACTGTATCATGTACAATGAAGCTTCATCTGCCTGCTGCCTAAAAAGCATACCTTATGTTTATAATTAATGTCAACCTACAGTTAGGACGGGATTGGAGGGACCTGGACTCACCGTTTATCAGAAATTATGGTATTGTGTAGCAACAGTTGGTGGTCAGTATATCTGGACCCGTCTGCAGTCCTTCTCTGCTTTCCGTCAATGGGGTGATTCTGAACAGGTATCCACCCTGTTTTCAAACAAAAATATTGAATTTTGATGATGAATATGAAGAATTAACATCAGTCTTTTCTCTTCCTTTTTTTCTTCTTCCTCTCTCTTCCGCTGCCTTCATCTCTTGATTGTTTATTTAATACACAGAGGTCACTAGCTCGTCGAGCATGGCTTTTAGTACAACGTATTGAAGGATTTTATAAAGCTGCTTCTTTTACCAATCTGCTTATATTTCTTTACACTGGGAGGTATGCTATGCTGCTCCAAGCTTCTTTATCTGATCATGCGAATTCTCCAATTGATCTTAATCTTCTTATCAACTCCATTTAAATTATTCACATTTTAAGTATTTGTTTAATCAATTATTCAGTTGAAACCGATGTCCTTACTGACTTTTGTCCTATGAATACAGGTACAGGAATCTGATCGAAAGGGCTATACGAGCGAGACTTGTTTACGGGAGTCCTCATATGAACCGTGCAGTTAGTTTTGAGTACATGAATAGACAATTAGTTTGGAATGAATTCTCGGTACTTCACATTCTTATCTGCTCATCATAATATCAGCTTAAGTTCACCTAACAAAAGAATGCAATGCTGCTCCCTAATTTGTATGTTGTCGGCTACTACATTTTGCAGGAAATGTTGCTGTTGCTTCTCCCCCTTTTAAATTCTTCCTCCATGAAGAGTTTTCTTCGTCCATTTTCAAAGGATAATTCTTCAGGATCAGGCGGAGATGAAACACTATGCCCCATCTGTCAGGCCAATCCAACAACTGTGTATCTTGCTCTTCCTTGCCAGCACAGGTATCTGATGGTGTACTAGCATAACTCTTCATTATCTTGTTAAAGAGGGCACGGTTATTTCCAAAATAAAAGGTTAAACCAAAAAAAGTAAGAAGTATTCATTAGTGGTGGCAAAACAGGCAGATTAGGCAACTGGTCAAAATATGTTTATTTCAAACGGGACAGGATCCATCAACACTGTTATTGTCATAACAATATCAAATATGATCACAAAAAACACTATTATTGTCATAATGATAGTCTTAATCTAAACATAATAAATTAGTAGGCTACAAATTTTTGAATACAGTTTAGGCGACTTTTGACCCACTTTGTTGTCTTCTAGCTCTTAGTTCATAGCTCTTTGATCCATCATCAATAGAATACTAGTTCAGTTGATCCTTTTTCATATAGTTGGGTTGAAATTATATTGGACACAATGGGTCAATGCCTATCTTGAAACTAAACCCATGTATAGTTTCATGGGCCCAACTTTATTTTTTTTTCTCCCAGGTAAGGTAGTAGGTCAAAAGATGTTCAGGTCAATACAGGTTTTTTTGGTATTGGAAAAATAGGAGCAGATTGCATGCTTTATATAACACAATATATTACAAACGTTATATTATTTGAGTAATAGCTTGATTTCTTTAATAAAATTATTTAGGAGGTCCCTTTTACCCAAAAATTACATTTTCGGTGACTTTCAACACAGTTAACCAAATTGACTTTGGATCCTTTTAAGCTATTTATTTCCACCCGTGGGAAGTAGAACATAACCTGAATCGAGCCATTGATAAGTTAATGGGTTGAATTTGGTGCCTCCAATTCTTATGATACATTTTGTGAATGTCATAACAAATTATTGGATTACGGAATCTGTGTGCATGATCATCCTTTATAACTATTTACCTGACAGAGTATAGTTTTTTATTCCAGGTATTGTTATTACTGTCTGAGAACGCGATGTGCCGCAACTCCATCATTCCGGTGCGCACGATGCAGTGAACCAGTTGTTGCAATGCAACGGCATGGCGGTTCAATTAACACCGAAAAGAATGACTAGTTTCTAGAAGAATGGATGAAAATGGGCACAGAATGGGCTTTATACATATAGATATTTAACGAGGAATGAACATTCCCTATGAAACAAAAGCAATTGATTCTGCTTCATTTACAATAATCATTCTTTCACAATTGCTTAATAGTTTTATAGTATATAGCTGTTTGTTTTTCTGGAAGCATTACGTTCTAGGTTGCCATGTGATCAATCGGTTTTAGACTTCTGGTGGTGGTCTGATGGATGGCCAGACATGTAAGTTGATGGGGGCATTAGTGCATTTCTATGATGAATTGTGTTGCTATATTAGACTTTTCTTTGAAATATTAGAACCATTTACCATTCTTACATTCCACAAAGAGCAATATAAGATGTCTAACTAAAAATCTGCTCAAATTTTGTTAGTAGTAATACAATGTGATATGTATGTATACCGTGTTTTGCGCATTACTAGTATTATGTTTTGACGTTGTGCCATCATTCACACTAGGGTTCTCAAAAAGATTATACAAGATTTTAAATCACTAATAGGGTCCGGTTGTATAAAATGTTTTTAAAATTTTCATTTCTAATTTGTTTAGAAAATAAATAGGGTTTTTATTTTTTATAAAACAAATAAAAATTTTGAAACGCATTCTAATTAGAAAATCAGAAAGTATGTTAGAGGTGTCGGGAGAGGAGGAGAATGGAAAATGAAAATGGAAAACAAAAAAAAAAAAATTTATAAGTTTTTCATAGAAAAGTGAAACATTGTTTTCTGTTTTTTTGGAAAATACTTTTAAAAAACTATAATTATAACGTGTTTTCTGTTTTCTATATTTTCATGAAAAACAAAAATAGAAAACTGGGATGTTTTCTGCAACCAAACACACTCTTAGATTCTTATGATATAGAAGTAGTACAAAGCATAGAAATTTTGTTGGAAAGCTTGGTATAAGTTTAACATTATATAAGTTGTCTATGTGTATATGTTAACCTTCCGTCGAAGTATGTGAAAGTTTTGAAAATTATTAATCTTCTTAAAATAGTTAGCCTAAAATTTTTATTAATAAAATAAAAAATATAAAAAAATTTTTAGGTTAATTTTTAAAAAACTATATCATTTCTCAAAAAAGTTTTTTTAGAAAAGCAAAACTAATACTAGCTGACTACTATTAAGCAAAAAACTTACTTGTATAACATAAAATTATATTTTCAATGTCCATTTAATTTATGGGAAAAACCAATATGCAGCTTGTTTCTAAGTTTTTCCTTCACAAACTTCTCCTAAAAATCACATGTTTAAATACAAAATCTTCCATTCTCTTGAAAATCATGATAGAAACATGCTTCCAACAACATACTTATTAACCCCTTAATTTAAATCCATAAATATAATCATTTTTATTCACATTTAGATTAGAAGAAGTAAATTGCTAGTGGTTACCATTATTTTCCAATCTATATTTATAGAAAAGGACGAGAATATCAGGTTGTTAGGTACTTAAATTTCAATAATAAAAAATATTAAAAAATTTGTATACTAGTGTTTATACAATTATACCTAAGCTTCCCTTTTCGCTTATGGAAAACAATAAAAGTTGCAAAATCAGGAAAGCATTTGCTCATCCAAACACAAAGGCAGATAATTATAAAGTTTTCAGTAGTGAAAACCAAAATTGGCGCATAAATGATGGCGGCTGATAACAACAAAACCGCTCTACTTGTCATTGATATGCAGGTTTAGTTCATTTCGTTTTATTTGTTAATTACTTGCCTTTTTTTTTTCTTGTTGTTTTATTTATTTGGATTATATAGGTATAAATATAGATGTATCATTTATGTATTGATATTGTTGCAGAATGATTTTGTGTTGAGTGATGGGTCAATGCGTGTGGATGGTGGTCTAGCTATTGTTCCTAATGTTATCAAAGCTGTTGATGTTGCTAGACACCGAGGCTATCTTGTTACTTGGGTGGGTCCCCCCCTTTCTTCTTTTCTTTTTTTTTTTTTGGTTGAAGCCAATTTTAAAGCTGAATTTTCAATAAAGTTTCTATTGATACATTGACAAGTTACAAATGTGACTATTAAGATGATTAAACTGGACTTTGTACCACTTGAATCACTAACAAATACGAACCATGGACTAAATAAAAGAAACCCCATATGATGTAACTACGAAAGTTGAACATGACAGTTAAAACACACGAACCGACCTCCATGAATCATTGAATCTGAACTTGAAAGCGTGGACCGTGAAACCAATGGGTCGAATTGAAACAACACCACCCCTAAAAACTGACGAAACTTAGAGACATGGCCGATCATTTAAGTAACTAAATTTTGTAATGAGTTGCAATTAAAGTTAATTAGTGCTAATGAATGTGGACCTAGCAATTATTGGTTTGATATCTAATGAATGTGCAACTTCCACTAAACAACATGACAAATATTTGATGTATGTTTGAGTTTAAAATGTAGGTTGTACGAGAACATGACCCATCGGGAAGAGACGTTGAGCTATTTCGAAGGCATTTGTATGGCAATGGAAAACCAAAACCGACCTCAAAAGGGAGTAAGGGGGCTGAACTGGTTGATGGTCTTGTAATCAAAGAAGAAGATTATAAGGTGGTAAAAACTCGGTTTAGTGCATTTTTCGCTACACCCCTTCATTCAGTTCTTCAAGGAGCAGGGATCGACAGTTTGGTTATTGTTGGTAAGATGATTTTCTCTTGATTAGTCTGTTATTCATATTTGATTGTCGATATTTTAGTTTTGTTGTGTCTTTGTTTATAGGTGTTCAAACCCCCAATTGCATTAGGCAGACTGTTTTTGATGCTGTAGAACTGGATTACAAGTCTGTTACTGTTATTGTTGATGCCACAGCTGCTGCTACCCCCGATGTACATGCCGGTATGCTTATTCTCTTGGCTTTACTTTTATTCCTCATTATGATACCCTTTTTGATTGCATGATCATGCGCTAACCGAATTAATGATGATTGATATCTCGTTTTTAATGAATTTTTAAAGAGTATATTAAAGCTTTAACTTTTAAGTTTAACATCTTTTGAATTCTTTTGGGTAAAAACTCTGCAACTGTACACTTGGAACTTAAAATGTACAGTTTATCCAACCATTTTCTGCACAATGCTATATCTTATCTCTGTTAGATGTTGTTCAAGATATAATTCTTGTTCTTGTTTCATGCGGTATCGTTTAAAATTTTGTCGGTTTCATCTCACAAACTTTGCGGGTAGTAATTTTGTTTCTAGAACATGTAATAAACATATTGATCCTGTGATTTTAGTAAACCTTTTTCAGTACTATCTATACTTTTTTCTTTCTTTTTTGGTGATGCTTGAAATATAATTGTCAATCTTTAAATACATTCACTAAACTACTTAAGAATAGCTAGTTAGTTGGTACTCAACCAACTTATTCACAAATTCACTTGTGGCTTAGATCATGATAGTCTTGGAGTTTTGTGTTATTTTCGCTAGGGGTCAGCATGACAACGTCCATAAATATATTATTAGATATATAGTAATGATGTTGGGTTTGTAAGTGAAGTCTAAGACATGTCAATAGGCTGGTCTTGGTTTTGATCTGGATCTGATCTGATCTGATCAGATCCATTTGTGTGACCCAACAGATCAGAATCTTGCTATACCGACCCAATAGACGATTTCAGTAGATCGACCATTTTAAGTGGCTCAATACTTGGCTTGATTCATCTTCTGCATTGTTCGATCCATTTAGTTCCTTATTAATTTACTCGTTTTTTTTTTGTCAATCATTCTTGTTAAATATGATAAACAAAAATGTTTTCAATTAAGCTCCAACTCTAAATTTGTCGTAAGTAGATATGTCCCGAGGGGGGATGGATTATGGAGGTACATTCAGGTGAGACTTATGTGTGATGAATGTGGGTAGGGAGGTTCTTGGTGGGTCAAGTTGAGAGTAAAATAAATAAGAAATAAAAGGGTCGATTTAAGTAATGATCCACGTTTAGCTTTTTAATTTATGTGTTTCATTTGTCAGATCACGCTTCCACATACACCTTTGTGGATGAAGTTAGACGACACAGTTCTTATTAGTTATTACTATGACTTGCTCCAGTTAGTTGGTTCACGGGTCAGATTAGATTGTTAGCCATTCTGATCTAAATCTGGCCCATTGACGGGCCTGATTGACATAACGTTGAGCAAAATTTCATGAAGAGAACAGCAGGTAGTTTTGGACAAAGACCTATTCAAGCATAATTGTTGGGTATTTTCACTTCAAGAATGTGTCTCAAATGATTAGCGAGCTATCTGTGTTATAATATCTCTATTTGGAGATCCATTTAGACTAAAATGCAGAATTCAAATTTGTCTAGGTTTTATTTGGATTTTTCATCTTTTTGCAATAATAAGTTGTAATAATGGCGCTCTGTTGGAAGTAGAAGTGGCCATATAATCAGTCACTGTCTTAGGTTTGTAAAGTGGCTAATTGACAGCTTGGCCAAAGTAGTTAAACTCGAGTACTTAACCTTTTCTAAAAGGATGGAAACATTGAGAATATGATTTGCCATGGCTGCTTTGTCATATAAGTGATGCACATGATCCCATCCAAAGTCTACATCCAACTCAAAATAATGAACTTGTCACCTTCCAAAAGCATGTTGCTAGATGTGCATAGGTCCTAATACAACCTAGCCTTTTCCTTTATATAGATTGGACATAGAATCCTTGTTATAATTCTATCTGTTTTTACTTATATGTTCCTTGATTAACTCTCTAGAAATCCCCAAAAGTTGGAAAGGACCATAATTGGGTAAGGGTTGGCAATCACTCAATTCACAGTGTCGACAAGTGGTTCAAGTTTCAAATTGTCACTTTCTGTTGAGCTCACAAAGGAATGTGCCAATAATGGTGTTGATGATGTCTAGCCTTTAAAGTTAAAAGTAAGTGTTCACTATAGAATAATATTAGATTCGGGTCAGGTCATGATTAATATATACAGATAATATATCAAGAAAAGTTAAGTGTAAAAACTCTGTAGTTTAATCATTACAAAGATAATAATTTTAAACCGAAGGATAGAATAAAGCTACTGGGTTAGTCGGACAGGTATCGAGGCTTACAAAACCCCTTATGTTTAGTCATAAGTGTCCTGTTTCTTGAAGCAAATATTGCAAATCTTATGAGAATTTAAAGTGTTATGCTTGCAAATTGAACCACCAACAATCCGTTAATTCCAGTTTTTTAAAAGCCTTTTGATTATTGTACTATTTCATAGTTTTCTTTTAGTGGACGTTTCTTTTTTGTTAGTCTGCAATGAACCATAGAGTAACCCTATGAACCCAATTGGTTGTAGTATAATAGTTCCGCCGCCAAATCATTGATGCCTATATGGCTCTATGCGCGAGTGTCACCTTTGTAGATGCAAACTGATACTTTCTTTTTCAAATTTTGAACCAGCCAATGTTTACGACATGAAGAATATTGGAGTAGCAGCTCCAACACTTGAGGAATGGTGCAAGTCCCGTAGCTGAGCTGTGTGCTCTTTTTCTCTGAAGCTGCTGTATTCCAGATGTATAATATAAACATGTAATACAAGCATATTCAGCAACATACGATGTATATGCAGCTTCTAATTGTTTGTGATTAGTTAGATCAGGGCCTCAGGGGTGAAGTATGTATTGCAAACATGCATTGTGGTGGTTTATGTGATTAGACCTCAATTAGATGATAATGATGACGACGATATGGTGTTGATGATTGTGTTGTGTGCTTTATGCATGTGCAAAAGCATCCTAACTAGGCCCAATCCCATCCTCCAACATATCATTTGAACTTTCCTCTTGTCCAGTTGTCTAACAAACTTAATTGGTTGGTCAAGTAAATGATGAATTCTCCATCATTCCATATTTTGAAGAATAAACTGATAGAGGTTTTCTTATTCAGTTTATTCCTTAATAGAGGGTTTTTTTTACTCGGGTATATGCAGTTTAATCAAGTTATTCTCTTGGCTATTTCTTAACCCTCTTCCTTGACCAGTCTAATCAAGTTATTATCGTGGCTATGGAGGATGTAAATTCTAAAAAGTTGCATTATTAAGATAAGTTCGTTCTGATTTTCAAAACTTGACTTAAATTTGTAGTGGGTTGGGGTGCTTTACCGCAAATACATAAGGTGTCGAGTTTGAGCATACAATAACTCTTCATAGTCATAAAGCCTTTGTGGTTTTTTTTTTTTACTCAACAAATTTAATAATTAAGAATCTAATCAAATTTTTATGTTTTCTTTTTTACTTAATAAACAAATATAATAATACATACAAACATTATTTATACATTCAACAATATAATACATTATTTAAAGAAAGAAACATACCAAGTCGGATATACACCTTGTATTATGGATAGACAGCTAGTTCGAGTTATGTTATAAATATAAGTTTTGTATAACAAACGAACATATAGACAAATTATGTTAAGATGGACACCATATTTATCACAATAACTTTAAATTGTATTTATATCCTTGTCTTTTTTATTAGTTGTATTTATACCAATAATTTTAAATAATTCATATTGGTTGCATTATTTATTTTCTTTGTACATTTGAAAGCCCACCCAACTAAAATCCAATTTATTTTCCACCATCAAACAATTTACTAAAGATCATCTCTTGTGGAGTTTTATTGTTGAATTTATGGCTTCATAGTCTTGGACTGAGACTCAGTCTTCGGTGCTGGGGCCAAATTTTATTTTATTTTTTCTTTTTCTTGGGACAGCTCTATGGGGAATCAAACATCAAGCTTCGATACGACTAGTGTTTTTAAAAAAAATAAAATAAAATAAAAATTCACCCAAAAACGCCATATATATTTTCATTCTACAAATTTATGAAAAAAGTTGTTTTTTTTTAATTACTTTAATGTCTTTTTTAGTTAAAACGTAATGATATAAAACTGAATCATTAGAACAAAAAGTGAGTTTAATACTTTAGTGTTATGTCAATACGATGCGAATACAACAATCTTTTCCAGTGATATGACCTAAACCATTGAAGACCGTCTAAGTAATCAATATTTAAAGTGGTAACAAGTGGGTTTAGTATTATGACAATATTTTTCGTTACGGATAAACCATTGTATAGTCGAGATCAAAATTGAAGAACTTGATGACATATCCAATATCCTTCGTATCATCGAATAGCTCACTGACAAGCACCAGTGGAAATATTGAATTTTTCTACTTTTTATAGAATAATAGCCAATATGGTTCATTTGTCAAAACAGTAGGTCTCAAAAGGGTGATATAAACAAAAATGATAGGTTTAGAAGAAGCGTATATGAGAAACCAATATGGTATGTGATAATGATAAGAGAAAAGAAAAAGAAGTTGAGACATTATAATATGTAAAAATAAACTAAAGATTTACTTTAAGCCTAAGATTCCTCTTTATAATAGACACATGATGCATTCAAAAACAGAAATGTACGACATGTTATATGTAATTTATTACCATTATTACTATTCGATTAAAGGTGATGGTAATGAACAATGTCATCTATTGGTGATAATATCATTCGGATTTTAAAATATCAGATTTTGTTTTAGTTATTTTTTTCTTATTTTTTGGTTTTTCCAGTTTTTCATAGATTTTTTGTTTTTGTATTTTCCAACTAATATATTAGGCGGTAGCTATTACATGAAATATATTGACTGTGATTCACAATGAGAGTTTTTATAAAAATTTTTTTATAAAAGACTTGTTTATAAAAAGTTTTTGTTCAATGGATCAAGCTTTGAAAAAGCTCGAATTTTTTTTATATATAAACATTAATCCAAATAAATGAGAAAATATAATGACTTGAATAATAAAAGCTATTATCAATAAACCTTTAATTTCAATGAGGAAATATCATTTAGTTAAATCAATAGCTTGATAGAAATATAGAATTATAAAAAGCTCTTAAAAATAGCTTTCTATTGAAAATGTTTTATAAAACACGTCGTCACTGTCTACATATAACATCTTTTTTTTAATAGAGAGTTAGCATTTGAGACATTACAGGGACATCCAATTAAACAGTATGCGATGCTCGAATCGCGCATGCCTGAAATGAAACCCATGACTTTCCAATTGGGCAATATGCAGTTCTCCGGTTAGTAATTACTAACTAGTAACTACTCCCTCCGTCCCAATTTACAATGTCTTATTTTGACTTGTCAAGTCTTTATTTCATAACTTTGATCGTAAATAATTTTGTTAATGTTATATAGTACTTGATGAAAATCATATCAATGTAAAATACATTTAAAACCCTATCCAATCATATATATTACATCAAATCTTATATAACACAAATAAAAATATTGACGGTCAAAATTAAACACGAAAGATCCAAAATGTCAAACTATGACATTTAAATTGGGACGGATGGAGTACTATTCAAGCTCACAACTCAATGAGCACTTATTATTTTCAAGTATCGGAAGGTATTAGTTATGTATCATACGAGTAATATATCTTATGATTCGTATGTCTGGGATGAAACCCATGACTCTACAGTTGGGTAGTATGCGGTTCTCTAGTTAGGAATTACTAACTAGTAACTACTATTCAAGCTCACAACCCAATGAGCTCTTGTTATTTTCAAGTATCGGATAGTATTAGTCATGTATCATAATATATCTTATGTTTTGGATCTTAATTTACATACAATATTATCTTAATGATGCTATTTGTGTACATGCGCAAATAGAAAGAGCTATGTCAATTTTTCTTACAATAATATAATAAAAATAGTTTTGAAAACAAAATCACAATTGGAATAGAATCTTCAAAATTGGCATCGATAAGGACAAGGTTGGATCAATCGCATTCTCTTGTAATATCATATTCATAACTTACAAAGTCACAAGCAACATATCATATGGTGGGCCACATCTGTAGATGATGCAATAATTTGGGTGATGTATTTTACATTTTAATTTACATATTGATGCGTAAACATCTTAATCAGTTTATTTGAATAGATGTGGCACTCGGGATGGCCTTCGGATACTAATCATTAACTACTGTGCGTGCGAATGTGTGATCACTAACGAGCCACAAATTAAGTGACGTCACATTAATTGCAAGAAAATAAATAAATTATTGTATAATAACAAAATTTCGAACACAAATCAATCTACATATCGAACTAAAAAGGGGCATACGTACCTATGCTCACTTGCATGAATGACACATATGACATATATATGGAAGATTTAATTTGTACACTTGATTTGTAGGATTAAATAGATTTTTCAAAAATTCAATCAAAACCCAAATCAAACTTCGTACGTAATTTGCCAGGTTGTAGTACAATGTAATGTATACGAATTTATCTAGACACAGCCATAAGAAAAAATGTCTAATTTATTACCACATAAATTAAAGTAAAAAAAAAATACAGACGTTTGTTATTGAACTATTAGTAATAAAAAAAATACGGATGCCGATGAAAGACAATAAGAGTGTTACTGCAATGCATTTACTTAGTCTAAAATCCAAAGAATAAATCTAATATACAAATTAAAATATTAAGGTCTTAGAATTTTAAGGGCCTAAAGTGATCACCTAGACCCGTAATACTGTTGAGCCACCCCTCACTTAAAAAAAATTTAGTTATGGAATAAATCGTTGATGGTTTTAGACTTCAGTACCTTTTTTATTTTTTTTTATTTTTATAATTAGAAATACATTTAGTCATTTAGAATAATATATTTGATAGGTAATTAACTCATATAAACGAAAAACTGAATTTATAGTTATACAAGCTCAAACTCGAAATAAAGAAAAAGTAGAGACAACACATTTGGATTTGGTCTTGAAAGCAAATGCGCGCAACTACTATTTATATATAAAGAGAGAATTGAAGATAACCCACACGTACATATATTATTTAGTTTGGTTGTGAGTGAGAGAAAGTGATAGTAAGATTTGAAAATGGGTGATGAGGAAATTCTTAATCGCCAAATAACACTACACCTCTCAACAACAACAAGGAAAGGTGGCTTAATCACAATGCCCTTCATCATAGGTACGACTAGTACTACTTCCCATCTTTACATTCATATTTTACAACATTATGGCCGGTTTCTTAAATCCTGAGTTTTTTTTTTTTTTTACTATATGTACGTATTATCGATGTGTGTTTTTTTTTAAAAAAAAAAATTAAATTATTCTTGTAGCAAATGAGGCACTTGAGAAGGTGGCAAGCTATGGGTTGGTGCCAAACATGATCCTGTATTTGATGAGTGATTACAAGATTAGTGTAGCAAAAGGCACCAACATACTCTTCCTTTGGACAGCAGCTTCCAACTTTTCACCAATATTAGGGGCATTTCTCTCTGACTCGTATTTGGGCCGCTTTCTCACCATTGGCTTCGGCTCACTCTTTTCCCTTCTGGTAACATTATGTACTCCCATAAAGATAGTACCTTCATTACTCTATTAAATTTAGTTATTAATTATTAGTGTTTTTTTTGATTAACTACAGGGGATATTCTTACTTTGGTTGACAACAATGCTTCCACAACTGAAGCCACCTCCTTGCAACCAATTCACTGATGATCACTGCGTAAAAGCCACTCAATCTCAATATGCTTTCTTGATATTCGCCTTTATTTTCATTTCAATCGGAGCTGGAGGTGTTAGACCATGTTCATTAGCATTTGGTGCAGAACAAATCGACAATAAAAAGAATCCCAACAACGAGAGGGCATTAGAAAGCTTCTTTGGGTGGTATTACGCAGCTAGCGCGATTGCGGTCCTAGTTGCATTTACAGGCATTGTTTACATTCAAGATCATGCTGGATGGAAAGTCGGTTTTGGGGTCCCTGTCATTCTCATGATTTTATCGGTCCTTTTGTTCTTTGTAGCTTCTTCTCTTTATATCAAGACCAAAGTTAAAAACAGCATAATCATCACAAGCTTTGTACAAGTGATGGTTGTTGCTTGTAAGAACCGTAACGTAGTTCTTGGACCTTCAAACCCATGGCATCATCAAAAAGACTCAAACGTCGTCGTGCCTAGCAACCGACTTAGGTATGTCAACGTATGCATTACTTTTTTACGAAGTTCTAGTGATATATGATCAAACTACGAACATGATTAGATGTGTTACAGATGCCATTTTCACATGCTTTTTAAAGCAATACAATTATATATACAAAATGGTGGCGTATATAGGAATGTAATTTGGGCCAGGGATGATGTCTTTGGCCCAGTTCTAAAGTAGTACGTGTTTGTTCATATCTACTTAATTGACTACATATATATACAATAACAGTTAATTAAGTACTGGATCGGACACCCAGGGATTTTCATATCAAAGCCCAAATTAACCCTGAAATTTATGATGAAAATATAACTATTTTAATTAATGACAGCGCATATATAGGAAGGATTGTCATTCATTAGCAAGACGTACTATATATACAGCAGTCTAATAATCTCGATCAAATACCTATAATTTTGTAGGTTGTTGAATAGAGCTTGCATAACTCAGAACCCAAAAGACGTATCACCAGATGGCAACGCTTCAAATCCATGGCGTTTATGCACGGTTGAGCAAGTAGAGGAGCTGAAATCACTAATCCGAGTCCTACCCTTGTGGTCATCTGGCCTCATGATGTCAATAAACGTAAGCCAGTCGTCGTTTCCAGTACTCCAAGCAAAATCCATGGACCGGCATCTAGGAACCTTCCAAATTCCAGCAGGCTCGTTCTCGTTTTTCACCATCGCAATGATAGCAATTTGGGTTCTTTTATATGACCGTGCAATAATCCCATTGGCATCAAAAGTTTTACAAAAAAAAGTCCATCTTGGTGTTAAACTGAGAATGGGAATCGGTCTTGTGATTTCCACATTGGCCATGGTCATTTCCGCTGTTGTTGAACATGTCAGAAGAAGAAAAGCAATCGAGCAAGGGCTTTCAAACGATCCGCAAGCAGTCATACACATGTCCGCAATGTGGCTTGCTCCACAATATTGCTTACATGGGTTAGCAGAGGCGTTTAGTGCAATTGGGCAAAACGAGTTTTATTACTCTGAATTCCCGAAAAGCATGGCTAGCATTGCGGCTTCACTTTTCTTGCTCGGAATGGGTGTGGCTAATTTGTTGGCAAGTGTTATACTGACCACAGTTGAAAAGATAACAAGAAACGGCTCGAAAGAAGGGTGGATCACCACCAATATCAACCAGGCTCGCTATGATCTTTACTATTGGGTTCTCGCACTAATGAGTTTCGTCAACTTGTTCTACTTTCTTGCTTGTAGCTGGACTTATGGCCCCTGTGTTGACGAGAAGGTAAAAGTCGACGAGCATAGTGATCATGAGGAGCGAGCTTAATTAATTAATGACGGTTAATTAATTAATACGAAGAGCGATCGATCGAGATCTTTAGTTTGGTACGTTATTGGAATCGATTGTAGAAAGTTCAATCTAGCTTGCAAATACTAGATGTATATGTACTTTAATGAGTTTTGTAAATGAGATCTACATATCTGAAGATGCAACTAATTAATACGATCGAGTACATGCTACTTAATTAATTGTAAGTCATTATTTGCTTAAATAGTTTCTTGTATTAGTAGTTTGAGTAAATTAATGTATGCGAGATCAATACGTTGATTGCATTGGTATAAGTGCCATATATATATGAATATGTATGAGATCAGTTGTGGATTTTAATTTATAATAATTCGTGTAAAATAACGTACAGTACATAATTATAGAACAACCAACATATATACAAACACATTGTGTATATACGAGTATTTTTAAATAACCGGCATTGCTAAGATTTGAAACAGGAACCTTGAAAAAGGTAAAGCCTATTAACTCACACTTGGATCACTCGAGCAAGAGCTAAATGGCAAAAACAATTGGATTTTATATACAACCAAATTGGAAAAGGAAATTTTTTTTTATGTTATCCGGAAAGAATCAATCTTTAACTTAATAAATACTATCACGGTCTATTAGGAACTTACGAAAGGTACTTTAAGCATAATAGCTCACAAAATCGACTTTAAAAGGGATTATATGCCCTGTATATAGGACTCCATGTTATCATTGTGATAAATATGTACTCGCACGCAAAGAAATAAATGCGATATCCAAAAGGGTGTTAAATTAATAAATTGCACGTACTAGCTAGCTACTCATAGGCTCATATATACGACAATCTAACAATATAATATCCAAATGACCTTACACTCTCAGTACTTTCTCATTTATCTACGTTAAGAAAAGCATTGCAAAGTAATTTTATTTGAAGTTTTTCTTTTATATATACTTGGACATCAAATACAGTATATAGATAGCGGTATGTGGTTGTGTGGGTTTAGCTTTACAGTTTTGGACGACTAGACATACATATGTTACAATTAAACATACCTATATGGCTATGTGCGTTCAGACCGGTTCTTTCTTGGTCCTATATTGAATCGTTAATAGCCTTAGCCCTTAGGGTGTGCAAATATAACAAAGATTATCCGAATTTCACATATGTTTATATTCTTACGCTGATACTGAGCTTTAAAAACTTTGTACGTAACGTTGCTTCATTTCATTCAATATGTTAAGGGACATGTCAAAATATATATATATATATATATATATAATATACATACATATATGAGTATCAACTAGTAGATGGGGTAGTGCAATAGGTGCCCTGCTAGTGCTATAATCCACCATGCGTGCCTACCATACTGGCATACTAGCCCAAATGGAAAAAAAAAAAAAGAAAAAAAAGCAAACTAAGCTTGATCTATATGCCTAAGCAGGGCCTGAGCGGAACAAATCCTGGACCATAACATGAACAGATCAAAAAGCCTTGGTAGAAAAAAAAAATTAGCCCTGGCCCAATCGTCAGACCTAGAGATGAAACCAAAAAAGTTATATTGTATAAAAGTTAGGCTAGATGCAGCTGCCCACACTGTCCCATACCAAATCCGTCCATGATCAGACCACTGACCATACATGCACATTTAGTCATCTTTTCTTGGGCTCTTTTATACTGTATTTCTTAAAGTATTAAAAAACGAATATGTTCAGTTGGTTTACTAATTGTATAGAAATAAAATAAGATGACTAATATAATATGGGAGAAGGGAATATGAGGCTGTTAGACATCTAAGTTGGGTGAAAAACCCCTCACATACATTATTTTAACAATAAAAATCATGGGAGACTTATTTATTAAAAATATTAAAATATTGGTATGTGAGATGTTTTTCACCCAAATTGAGTGCATAACAGTCTCATACTCACTTTTCTCGTATAATAGTAGGCTGAAAAGTTATACAGGAATAAAAATTACTATATCTAACGTCTTGACAAGTTCAAAAAATTCCCGTATTCATCTCTATTTTCCAAAAGGAGTAAAAGGGCGTCAACCACACATTCCTACTAGAACATGTAATATTTAATCCTTTGTTCCAATTGCTTAAACAAAACACTTATTCCTTGCTAAATGCCGCATTATCTCACAATTGTTTTTTTGTAAAGCTAGTAGTGCAATTACCATTGCTATTACGAGTATATAAAGAGAGAAACCGTACAGATTGTCATGCGGGTGATAGAGTAATTAAGAACCAACAAGTGTGATAACTGAATACGGGAGAGGAAGTATATCAGCAAACACTTGACCACTCGTCAAGAAAGAAAGGTGGCCTAATCACAATGCCTTTCCTCATAGGTATGTATATATATTCTTGAATCGAACCCGTTTTGTTCTATGTATTTAAAAAAAAAAAAGTACGCAAATTTTGTCAATGCGAACGTATTTATAATCCTTTATATTAACACAAATGTGAACAAATTATTAATGTTTTATGCATATAAGTGTAAAAAAATGGTTACACACTAAGACCACAGTCCACAACCACATTCTTCTCACCACAATCACATTCTTTTCTTTACTTAACCATTCACTTTCAAAATTTAATATATATCCTACCATACCACATAATATAAACAATTAATCAATATAAAATGACTAACATATAAAGATATACAGACCCACCTTTAATACCTTACCGCAACCATTCATCTTTTACTCACCTTCTTTCATTTATCTTTTCACCCATCATTAAAAATGCTCTAATAAATGTGTATAATATTGTCTTGTGTGAAATCCTCCCAATTAAAAGTGCATACAACTACCGCATTGTATACTTCTAAATTTGTCCGCTTTTATTAATGTAGATAATTTGTACGTATTTATAAGTGCAAACAATTTATACGTACGTATGAGTAATCTATTGTAATGGTTTTGAACATTGAAATTTTGTGTATTAAATGAGGCATTTGAGAGGGTGGCAAGTTATGGTTTGGTGCCAAACATGATACTGTATGCTGATGAGTGATTACAAGATTGGTGTCGCTAAAGGCACAAACATAATTTTCCTGTGGTCAGCGGCAACTAACTTTGCACCAGTTTTAGGGGCATTATTTCTCTCTGATTCATATTTGGGTCGATTCCTCACCATTGGCTTAATTGGGTTCTCTCCTTTCCTTTCCTTTTTGGTAACATAATTTATTCGCTTTTACAATGTGCACTAACTATGGTGCCATATTTAACAAGCGAAGTATAACAAATTCAACTTTAGTAAATAATTTAGAATAAATAGGAATTAGGAGATAAACAAACTTAAAGGTACAAAAAGTAAACTAAAGTACCGATCATAGTGCATACGGAATACGAATATGGTTTTTCTTTTCAAATTTCATAAATGAATAAAGCCTTTAAGTAAATACGCATAATTGTAGTTACTTTTGATCTTTGGTAGAGATGCTACATGTACATTTCATTATTGATTAGACGCATATGTGTTGCGAATCAACTTATGAATTACCAAAATTGACATTGTAACTGCAGGGCATGTCCTTGTTGTGGTTGACAACAATGGTTCCACAACTTTTCAGCATGCTTTCCTGATTGTTGCCTTTATGTTCATCTCTCTGGGTGTCAAACCACGTTCATTAGCATTTGGCGCGGAGCAAATTGACAATCCCAACAACAAGAGGGTGTTAGAAAGCTTTTTTGGGTGGTATTATGCCTCTGCTATGTTTGGCGTCCTTGTTGCACTAACGGGCATTGTCTACATTCAAGATCATGCTGGATGGAGGGTCGGTTTTGGGGTTCCCCCAATTCTTTCTTTTTTAGCTGTCGTTCTGTTCTTTGTAGCTTCTTCTCTTTATATCAAGACCAAAGTTGAAAGGAGCATTTTCACACGCTTTGTACAAGTGATGGTTGTTGCTTGTAAAAACCATAGAATTGTTATTGGACCTTCCGTGCGGTGGCATCATCATCATAAAGATCCATACATCGCGCCCACCAACAGACTCAGGTATAAACCTTGCACTCAAAGCATCAATTTTTATTAAGATAAAAAATAAGTTGCAAGAACAAACAACTCGATCTTCAATTTTATCAATTAGTAACATGTATGATCTTTCTTTAGGTTCCTTAATAAAGCTTGCATAATTCAGAATCCAAAAGACATAACACCAGAAGGAATTGCTTCAAACCCATGGCGCCTATGCACAGTGGAGCAAGTCGAGGAGCTAAAATCACTAATCCGTGTTCTACCATTGTGGTCATCTGGTCTGGTGATGTCCATAAACATAAGTCAAGCAACATTTCCGGTACTCCAAGCAAAAACCGTGGATCCACATCTGGGCTCATCAGCCTTCCATATTCCTGCAGCCTCTTATGCTTTCTTTGCCATCATCATGATAGTAGTCTGGGTTCTTTTATACGACCGTGTACTTATCCCCTCTGCGTCAAAAATATTACGAAAACCAGTTCATCTTGGTGTTAAATTGAGGATGGGTATAGGGCTTGCAATTTCTACATTGGCCATGATAATTTCTGCCATTGTCGAAAATGTTAGAAGAAGAAGAGCAATCGAAGAAGGGTTAATAAATGACCTAAATACAGTGATTAACATGTCAGCAATGCGGCTAGTTCCACAGTATTGCTTACATGGTTTAGCCGAGGCTTTTACTATAATCGGGGCAAAATGAGTTTTTTACTCAGAATTTCCCAAAAGCATGTCAAGCATTGCAGCTTCACTTTTCTTGTTGGGGATGGCTGTTGCCAATTTATTGGCTAGTTTTATACTAACCTCGGTTCAGAAAATAACTAGAGGAGGCTCGAAAGAAGGGTGAATCGCCAACAACATTAAACAGGGACGCTATGATCTTTACTATTGGCTTCTTGTAGTAGTCAGTTTTGTGAACTTGCTTTATTATGCTGTTTGTTGCTGGGCTTATGGTCCCTGTGTAAACGAAAAGGTGAAAGACGAATTTAGAGAAGAACCGAATGATGATTTGTGAAGATCGGGCCCTTTGGCATTGGCAAACCAGTAAAAAGAAAAGGGGTCGAATGAGTTAAATAAATGGTTGAAATGCATCCATAATATTTTCAAACGCATAAAAATGTCCTATATTGTTATGTTAAAGAAAACGTAGATTATTGTTTACAAGATACAATACAATAGAAAAAGTTAGCGGGTTGAACAAACCCGCTACTTATGTTAAGAATTGTAGAGTCTGACTCGCTAGATAACCCACCCAACCCGTCCATTTTTCCACTCATACTGAATGCTAAGTTGCAGCCATATTACGCATTCAGGTTGCCAATACAAATAATGAACTAATACGTTAAATCTGGTCAAATCTTGAAGTCAAAAAGGCAACAAACCTGCAAATGGAAGCAATGAACACTTTCATTGTTAAAATCTAATGAATTCAACTAAACTATATACGTGAGAGAAATTTTCTTATTTAAACTAATCATATATGACAATCTTGGACTCAACACCATGATTTGTCTATGTTTTCACAAATATATTGGTTCTTCTGTTTCATCAGATGCTTACCCGGAATACCCGGTCCTAAAATTTATGGTTCTTTTGTTCTTTAGACTTTACTATGAAGAAAGTACCACGATGGTCCTAAATTGCAAACCAAGAAAACCATTTGCAGATAGCCGTTTAATTGATTGGAACATTTGTAAAAAACTATCTACAGTTTAACCTACTTGCAACCTCTCATAAACTTATTTCTAGCATTCGGGATGCTGAAATCAGCTGGATTTCTATTAACGGAGCATAGAAGAACCGAACAGTTTTGTGCATCTCGAGCTATTGCAGCAGCCTTCATCATGCAGGTTTCTATGTGAGCTTGAAGAACGCTAGCAGTGGTACCTTTGGAGTGATCCTTCATCTGAACCGAACAAAACACATCTTCTAGCTTTTCTTTAATAAACGTCTTCTGTTTGTCAGCAGAGAGCACTGATGATGTTTTCATGATGGATTTTTTAACTGATGGAGTTGAATGTTCTTGGATGTTTTTGTGAACACGGGCACAAGTTGTGTTTGTCTCAATCTCATGTAAGACCTGACCATTGGCTGAAGAATTCTCCTTTTTAAAGTGGTAAGCCAAGAGCATCACAGCTTCCATTTCAAAATCCTCATTTGGGGATTCTGTAGTCTCCCTTATGTTAGCTTTCTGAGGGCAGGGTAAGTGACCATCCTGAGAAAATTAATTTCCGAACATAAATGTAAAAAACTAATATCTACGGACAACTAAAGAATATACAAGAGACAGAAGTCATTTGAAAGCAATACCTTCTGCTTCAGGAAGGCATTCTCCTTACTTCCTAGGCATGATGTATCACCCTCATTCTTTGGTATGATTGTAGTTTGGGTCAATGCTTTAACCGTACTGCTCTTTGCCATGGTTTTTGATTCCGTGTCATCAATTATAGTCTTTTTACTTACGTGACTTTCAGGACCAATTTCCAAATCACTTACTGAGGTGTCTCTGAATTTACGCTTTAACTTTTTTCCCTGATCGACTCTTGGTTCCTCAACCCTGACCCTTCTCCTCTTCTTTTTTACTGTTGGATCAGTAACTTGGACACCCTTTTGTTTTCTGACAAGCTCATACAAGGTGACATCATTATCCATCTCATCTTCAGTTTCTGCAACGAATTTGTGATTTACGTTGATATGATTTGTAATGTCACATCGTGGACCCATTTTGCTTGCAGGGTCCCTATATATATCTGACAACAACCTATATCTTCGAGGTTTCCTTCTTGATTCTAGTCCAATGTTATCAGAAGCCACACTACTCCCAAATTTAGCATCTTCGTCGACACTATTTTTATGTCTGCTATTAGTCACCGTGCTACAAGTCTGACCTGATGACTCATCATATATATCTATCCCCACCTTATTATCGCTTTGAAGAGACCTAATCATATCTACAAAGGAAAGAATTAACTCAGAAGTCTATCAAAATCTATAGGAGCACAAGTAAACTGTATATTCATACCAATTGCAGCCAGTGGTTGATCCTCCTTTCCACTTAAAATGTCAACTTCTGGGGCTGAAAGACCAATAAATAAGAATGCTACGGAGTAACTCATTAAACAACCTATCTACAAATTCTACCATAAAATCTAATTTTAAACTTACAATTAGCAGCCTCATTATGTTCTGGCGTATCATCTGAATCGCAAATCTTTTCGGGAAAGAATTGAGTAGACAAAGAGGTAGACTCTGAATTTTGATTTGGTAAGAAAAGTTTGTGGTCATTAGGATCAGCCAACGATTGAAAGGGCCAACATTTCATTGGATCTTTATTCCGCATTTCAGAAACATACTCACTGTGTTCAGAAACAAAACAGTGCCTAACAAAAAATTCATATCAACTTGAGGTTGAATAATGTTTGTTAAAATCAAATTCAAGCATACCGAATTGAAAAATTCACGAATTCGCCTGGTTCAGTACAGTCTTCTACGAATAGATCAATCTCCATTGATAGCAAGCAGATTAGAAATTACACGGATAAGCTGATTTGCTACACATCAGCAGCAACAAATTAATTTTAATAAACTCATGCACAAAATTACAGGCAAAGGAAGTATAACCATATATGACTTGTGTATTTCAAAAAAATATCATATATTATGTCAAAGTTTGAAGGCATATATCAGCAAGATTAGATGTCAAAAAAATTCAAGAACATTAGAAAACCATAATGCATGGAAGCAACATTTTTACTACAACCAACTAGTTTTGACCATCACAAAGTAAGCTAACTAAACTAATTTGGGAAATCGGGAATCAAAATATTGAATAACATAGAGCACAAACAAGAGCGGCTACACAATACACACGCGCGTGTGAGGTACTAGTGATCCCTTTCCCTTACATGGTTTGCTGCTAGCTAGATCTGTAAATGCTTTTCAAAATACAACATATATACTTTTATCTTTATTATTGTATGTATGTAATGTCATTTCACTTTTACCATCTATACATAATAACATATACTATGATCATTTGCGCTACATCAATCAAGTAGTAAAAAGGAAAGCACTTTACATAAAATGAAAATGAAAGAGATGAATGCATATATATATATAATGTATAAACCCAATTTATAATATATAGATAGATACGTACCAGCAAGGCCATTGAATAAGTTTTTTTTCAAAGTTACCCTACATAAAATCATACATTCAGACAACACATGTAGCTCACAAACAAACATTCATTGTCGTATCTACTGAATACATGGATTCACCTATAGTAAGTTTAGATACAAAACTAGGTAACAAATTAATTACAATAGTACTACTTATATAATCAAGAATTAATACAACTTTTAGATCTTTCGCTTCACAATATATATATACGATCGTAAATATATATAAATAAAAAACTAAGGTGTTCTAAAAGGCTAGAGAAGATTTCTATAACTGATCAAATGAGTAAAGGTATCAATGAAAATGAAACTTAAGAATCTATATTCAACTATTGAAACCCTAAAAAGCAAAAAGCAATATATACTTATAATCAACAAGATATAACATATAGATTTATGATCAGATTAGTTAGAAAAGGAAAGTATACACATATCATAACAGTAAAAGAGAAAGATGAAAGTACGGGCAGTAAATCTTGATGCGCGCAAGATATATGAAAATGGGAAAATAAAGTCACCTCATTTCTGGGTAGATATGATAAATCCCTGATGGGTTTTGTCAAGAATCAAGTAAGACTAAAAACCCATTAAGATCTTGATTGATGGATGAATCTTTAGCTCAAAAGTTTTGAACTTTGAGGGAGAGATATATATTTGGAAATTTTTTGGTGAGAGAATTAGCACTTTGGATGTTTATTTAGGTTTAGAGAGAGAAAGAGAGTGTTTTTGAAATGTTAGAAAGATAAATAAATGATAATATATGTATCGTGAAAGAAACAAACAAACGGGGGGATTAAGGTAGTCGCTAAATCTAAAATATATATGTGTGACTGTGATGAATGAGAGGTTAATAAACATGAAGAGATCGATGACGTGTAACAATGTTTATTTTCAAATTTAAAGATATTTGTTTTTTAGTTTAAAATAGAAAATTTGAAATCATATAAAGCCTTGTTGGATGGCTTTTCAATTAGCGCCCCTACTTGTTTAGCATCATTCATATTCACCCCCTATATCGGGAAAAGTGGTTTTCGATCATTTCATATTTATTTTTGATTTCATTATTAGATTTAATCATTTATGAGCATTACACAACACGTACAAGAGCAGTAAAGTTCATGATGTACAGTTTTAGACAAATTATTATTAAGGTTGAAATTGTTATACAGGATGTACGTACTGAAATTAAGTAGTTATGTATCAACCAATTCTCTCATCCATTTTCTATTCGTATATTCTATACATACATTTCTTCATTTTATTTTGTTTTATCTCGATCATATCGACTCTTTTTATCCACATGATCTGACGTTTTTATTTACATCTATTCCATATATATTAATCCAAAAATGTATATCTTTAATTCAAAACATCATCATCATATCATTTCCTCTTCCTCATCGTTAATTATATACATGTTTTAATTAGTCGATCGACATTAGTTAAATAACTTTATAATTTGAACTTTTACACAAATTCTTATTCGAGAGTGAAGTCGAAATATATCTACCAATAAACTAAAACAGGATTGATATTTTATTTAGACGACACATGACGTAATACTTTATCGACACATGTCCTTTTAATTTATTTATTTTGTTAATTTAGCTTTTTTAGTTGGTTATAAATTCAATTTCCTTATTAGACTTGGAATCAAATTCTAACTCTTGACTTATTAATACAAAAGACATTATAACCTTATTTGATTGATCGTTTTCTCATTAATAAATTGTCTCTTTTTTTTCCCCAATTCTTCAACTCATATTATTTATATTAATTATTATAATAAGTTATTAACATAAAGACTTTAAAAATTTAAGTTTACAATCACAAGGCTATTTGCCATAACACATTGTGCTTACAATCTATATTCATGTGCACGAATCATGTATGAGGCATATTAAAATTTATTTATGATACAATCTAGAAAACGAACTTTTAATTATTTAGACTAGCTAATTAACATGAGAAATGAGATGCATATATATGCTAGCTAGCTAGGGACCGGAGCCGGGTAGAACACTTACGAAATTATATGTGTATGAACTTATTGAGGATGTTGGATGCATGTCTACATGATAAGTTTAATTTGTAGATACGTGATTAAAATAATAATTAACACGTGTAAACTGTAAAGATATATGCATGTGAAAACTTATTTTCAATTACATACACAACATTAATTATGAAGTATTAATTGATGGGTGTGGAAAAGATTGCTATATATATATATATATATAGCCAGGCCTTCTCATGATGAGATGTTATCATGAATATTCCCAACAATATATATCCATGATGATATATATTAGTCTCGTAAAATTTTTGGATTTTATACGCAAATTTCTTAGGTGTTGCTTATTGGTTCTAGCTAGCTAGCTACTGATCGATGACCTAATTAATTAATTAACGTTCTCGATCAATCGATCATTTTTGGAATTGACATGCGTTATATCTTTGGTACGTGTTGTTGATTCCATTATATATCTTGATGACCATGATACCTCAATCAATCGCTAGCTAGCTAGTAGCTTAATTAAGTCGACCTCTTTCTTTTTAAAAAGATATAGGACAACACAAAATGTTTATCTACATGCAAAATGTTTTAACTTATGTTTATTTGAATTAATGAAAAATTATTTGAAAGCCAATATCCGACATTCCGATAGAATCCATAAAGTCCAATATCTAAATATCCAGTTATTGAAATTTTGGAATAAATTAAATAGAAAATTTCATTACATCACCTTATGATTTACCATATTTAATCTCATCCTTGATTATGTGAATTTGTGATTTTTGTGAATTAGTAACTTCTCACTTTCTAATTAAGTTTCCTTATTGATTGTCAATGTCGAACCGATATCGTCAATATAAATGTGGTAATTCGAAAAGGATTACAAAGTTAACAGCAAGTACATTTTTTCTGTAAGCTAAAAAACTAGGCCTCCAAAATTGATATCATTTAAGGCCACCAAAATGCTTGAGCCGACAACTAGCTATAGGAGCTCTAATTGCTCAAGGATAACTATAGGGGGTCTAAATGAATGAAGCTCAAACATGGTGGGTATATCGTGCGTTTGCCAATATATTGCCATAATTTCTAAGTTATTACCATAATTTCTCCAATTGTCTGATGTTAAAATCTATAGATCGTAGTTTTTGTTTTTATTTTAGGGCTAATGTATCGAAAGCTAACTGTACTCTCGATTCGGCCACTTGAATTACCCATTTTACAATCAAATCACTTCGGTTCAGCAAAAACTTAAAATGATAATTTAAATTAATAAGAAGGCATAAGTGAATGGATCGGATGACGTGCAACCTATATTAAATTAAACGAGATAGGTACCCATGCAATGCAATGGCAATGGCGGCAACGGGTGGTGATGGTAGCGGTAGGTAACGATGTGGTGTAAATGTGTTTAGTTATTTTATAGTTAATGGATTTGTATATAATTTTATTAAAAGTATTATAGAGATATTAAGTGTAAATATTTAAATTAATTAATAAAGAAGATAAATAATTTGGATAAATATGGTTGAAAAATATTTTAAGGATATATTGGGTAAATTTTATGTGTGATTTAGGAATATGTTGAAAATTAAGATATTTTGAGTAGTTTAAAGGTAGAGAGTTAAAAATAGGCAGAAAAGATAGTTTGTACTTTGTTTTATAATAGAGTATAGATAGATAGAACAACCGGAGAACTTTCTTTCTTGTTGAAATTTGTCCAACTCAAAAATAGGCGGAAAAGATAGTTTAATTGTCTTTCTCCTATATTTCTAGCCTTTTTTAAAAAAATTCTTGTAAGCAAGGGCAATGTTTTAAATACCGGTATTACCGGTATTTGAGAGTACTCCGGTATTTTAATCCCGGTATTTTCACTATTTCATACCGGCCGGTATTCCCGGTATTTCCGGTATTATCGTTCCAGCATTTCCATTTTTTTAAAAAAAATTTTAAATATTTTTTTATGATACTTTAATGTTAGTTTTTGTTAAATGTGTAATTTAAACCTTATATTCTGTTATGAAATACCTATTTGTTATTATTTTTGAGTGAATTATGATTGTTTTTTTTGACTATTTTCGTTAAATTGTAACAAATTTTGTAGAATATAAATAAACTAAACTAAAATAGTCGTACCGGCCAGTATTTTCGGTAATTCCGTTAATACCGGTAATACCAGAAATTTTTTTCACACCGGTAATGATTAAAATACCGGTTTTTAAAACATTGAGCAAGGATGTTGATGCAAATGTGGCCTCCATCAATTTAACTCGTTTTTATTTTATTTTATTTTATCATAATATATAGTTATTAATTAACTTCCTAAATAACCAAGTCATATGAATGTTTGGAATTCAAGTTATCGTTGCAATTAGTGAAAATCAGTTATATCTGCGTAAACTTTATTATAGTTTTGGTCCTTTTGGGCATGACAATTAATAACCTTTGAAGTAAAAGTTCGATGACGGAAAATAATTAAAATTATGAAAAAAAAAAAAAAGAAAGAAATGGAGCGAAGCACAACCAAGCCCTGCGCGTCTCATGGTGTGGCATCAGGCTACCATATGGCATTATCTAGGAAGAGATGGAGGTGTCTTGGTGCCCGTTGTATATACATAGGGTCTAGGGACACTTGGTCAGTTGGTCACAGTTTTAGGTGTACGTCCTATTTTCTACCACTAATTAATGACTCAGGGTGTCGGATTTACATTAGGAAGTTGAGCAAGTGGTTAGGAGTCGGATCAAGTTGAGGGCTTTGTAATTTACAAACGGTTAGTAATGTAAATTAGATTACTTTACATATAAATAACACTTGTTTTTGTGCTTTATATGTTTGCATAGATTTAGTGAGTAAATCTTTTTTGTATGTGGTTGTCATGATGTAGTTTACTAGTACTAGTAGATATACGTGTCGCATTAAGAAGGTTGACTCGCAAAATTCAATTAAATAAAGTTGTGATCTTTGTCATCAATTTGCATCATATTATACTATTATCATGACTTGAAGAGTTGAAGTTGATCAAATGAGAGTTGATAATTTAAAGGTGGATTTTTATCATGAATTCAAGTCAAGATAAGTCACTATTGATCAATTTTGATAATCATTTTACTATACCTTTATTGAAAGGGTAAATATTGTTTATTAAGATGTTTGTGTTGGAATATGATCACATAAAATGAACGTATGTCCGAAAAGTATTTAAGTCTACGGGGTCACACCTCAACGTGAATGTAACTATAAATTGATTAATATATTAAATGTAATTTATTAATTAATTTGATCACGAAAAACTAACGGAGGTTCGTTAAAAGAGTTAAAAGTTAACGGTACTTAACTAACGGACTTAACGGAGAAGAGTTGGAATTAGGAAACAATTAGGAAACCCCTCTAGAATGTTCTAGGGGGGGGGGGGGACGGTCGACCAAAGGGTTCCAAAACCCTTAAACTTGGCCATTAAGTTTCCTAAGCCTATAAATAGAAGCCTAGGTTAATTGTTTTTCACACACAATTAATTAGGTTTTCTAAAACCCTAAAAATCTCTTCTCTCTTCCTCTCTCTTGCTTCGGTCGACTACCACAAGGAAAAAAGGGTTTTTGGTTTTTGCTTGGGTCGAAATTAGTAGCTAGAAACAAAGGGTTGTTCGGTTCGTGATTAAGTACTAGCATACATACGTTCCAACGTTGAGTGTGCAATCGTAGAGAGGTTAATTTAAACCTTGTTCTTATCTTCAATCTCTCCATTATAAGGTACATCTTCTATACTTTGGTTAATTAATTAAACTACATAGATCTTGTCTTCCGTTGCGTGCTTTGTGATTTGTTGTGATAATTAGTTATATAACAGTAACGACACAACTCGATTAATAGAAAAATAAGGATTTTTTTTTTATATGTGCCCACTGCGCCGCAGTGGGTGGATGCAATCCCCATTGCGCCGCAGTGGAAGTGACATGCTCCCTGGACCGAGAATCCCCACTGCGCCGTAGTGGGTAAAATTACCTCCACTGCGCCGCAGTGGGCCCCAGTTCAGCAACACCAAAAATCGTTAGGTGCTTAACCAAACTTACAGACTACCAAAATCAAACCAAACTTCGTAATACAACATTTCTAAGTTCAAATAAGTTTTCGACTCAGAAATACGCAAGGTAAAAGTATCCGTTGACCAAACATTCACTTTACCACCAAATGGGTCAATCACCCGAGTTGACATCTTACAAATGACGACGTACAAAATTAGAAATTTTGGCATGACCCATTCGTAAAATCATCATCCAAACCTGTTACGGATTATGAGTTTCTCCAAAACGCGTTTAAACAAAATCAATATATTACAACTACAAAACGACACATTTAAAATACCCAAAAACTCGAGTCCAACACTAGACATCATAATAATTCTCCAAAAAGACATAACAAGTGTACAAAGCGCCGATAGTTCAAAGGGGTCACTATGGGTCCTATTACCAATACCATTATCCGCATTTAACCAAAGCAACCCATATCCATTAAGCATCTTTAACTTCAATCTTTACAATACTTACTTTCTTCCGCATCCAGGACAACCTATAAAAGGGTAAACAACTAAAAGAATAAGCTAAACGCTTAGTGAATGCATACATTAATAATCGAATACAAATTGTTAGGTCCAGTTTAAGCTAAACTGGAGCTCTCCAGTGACATCTGGAGAGCATGAGGAATTGTCCGAAATATTAGAAGTCCAGTTGCATTGTACAGGTTTAGCAACTGATGACTTCCTCCAGTTGAGATCAGAAGACTAAAATCTGAAAACCTTCCAGTTGAAGTCAAAGACAACAAATGGAAGATAGAGATTGGCAATGGCAGCGAAGCCCAGTTGACAATCTACCAGATCAATCAACTGGAGAATCCTCCAGTGTAAATGCTCTTACAAAGCTTTACACTGATTACGAGGAGGACCTTTTTACTCTACATCCTTTTAACCGGACAATGATATTGTCTTTGGATAAAGATACAAAGATGTAGAGTGGTTGAATAAAGTAACCTTTTGTCTTACTTTATTTAACACACACAAAGGATTATTTAAACAATACTTTTGTGTGCTGTCAACCATATTTGTACGTCGAAGTTGAGATCCCCATGCTCAATCTTCGACTATAAATAGAGGTCCTTGCACAAGCTGTTAAAAAAACTTTGCAAATACATATATTCTGCAATATTGGTGAACTTGTGCAATATTCTCTCAATCGCAAAGAGAAACATTTCACAACTCTAAGTGTTTCGATTGTTTAGGAGAATTTCCAAGTTTAGATCAATTGTAATTCATGGGTTGTTAGGATATTTACATTCTTGTATTATCTTGGTTCCGCAACAACCTTGTATTTTATTTAAACAAGTAATAAATAAAATACACTTGAAAATTACATATTGTCTCACCAGTTTATATACTCGTCATTTATATTATTGCATGTATTAATATTTTGTCACCTTAATACTTAATTCCAGTTAACCTGGTACACGATCATCTAAACTGGTCACATCCAGATTAATTGATCGTGTTGCAAAGTTCACTCACCATCGACATAGAGGTGTCTTCAGCACCCATCTAGTAATAGTTGGGACTAAAAAGTGGTATCAGAGCAGGCAGGTTGAATTGTTTCAATTCTATAACCTAGGTCTGCTTCGATGGCTGCTGAAGGTGAGAATGGTTCTGGTCCTAATGAATCTAATCCTAATATTACTACTCCTTTAAATACTAACCCTCCTCCTCCTCCTCCAACTCCTGGAGCTAACCACGTTCATGTACATTACTCCAACTCTCCTGTTCCCAAATTCGATGGGAATGGTGAGACATTTGGTACATGGAAAGCTAGAATGCTCTTGCATTTTGGTGGGATAGAGAGGTATATGTTGAAAATCCTTAAGGATGGACCATATATTCCCATGTCCAGTGGTGTTAGCCCTCTTCTCGATCCCACTGGGAGAAGAGGCACCAGGGAGAAATCTGAAGAACATTGGTCAGATGAGGATCGTAGATTGGTTGATCTTGATACCAAATTGAAAAACATGATTCTTTCTGCTATACCTGAGGAACTAATTCCTACCCTTGTGGTATTTTCTAGTGCAAAATCTATGTGGGATGAATTAGTTCTCCAGTTTGAAGGAGGAAATGACACAATTGTCACTAGAAAGGTTGCTCTCAACAAGAAGTATGAATCCTTCTTTGCTATTCCCAATGAAAGTTTAACTGGTACTTATACCAGATTTACTGGGCTAATTAATCAACTTAGAGGCTTGGGAGTGGAGAAGGATAAGGATATTCTTCTTGAAAAATTCTGTGATGTTTTGCCATCCAAATGGGCACACATGGTTCTTGTCTTAAGACAAGGAAAGACCTTGCATAGCCACACTCTTGCCTCTCTTTATGGAGCCTTCAGATTCACTGAAGATAATGATGCTGCAAGATTACTGGCTGAGCAAGATGCTTTAAACCATGCTCAGAGTTCCAAGGCTGCCAACTTTTCTGGGCAACCTTGTGCTGCTTTAATGTCTACTGAGAATGTCCAGTCACATTCTATGAAGGAAATGTTAAACAACTTTTTGAACTCTGGCCTAACCACTAATCTCAGTGATGGTTGTGAGGAAACTGACGATGATGATCTGGTTGCCATGATTGCTAAAACCTTTAATAGGTTTAAGCATAAATCTAATCGATTTAATGGGTCCAATAATGCTTCCAATTCAATCTCAATGGATAAGGCTAATCTTACCTGCTATAAATGTGGTAAGAAAGGCCATTTCATGAAGGAATGCAGATCTAGTCAGATGAACAACCAAACTGGTCCTATTGTCCCAAACTTTGTTAAAACTGATGATTATAAGGCCAAATACAAGAAACTTAAGGCCCAGATTGCTCTCATGTCTCTTGAACAAAATAATGAGAAAGAAAAGAACAAGTGCATGATGGCTCAAACTGAAGGGAAATGGGAACTCTCTGATGATTCATCTGATGATGATGAAGAAGAGATTAGAGATATGTGTTTCATGGCATTGGAGAGTCAACAACCAGTGGTGAAGGATGATGTTGTATCTGGAAGATGGGTTGATATCATTTTAAAGAAGGTAAGGGATTATGATATCGAAATTGATTCAGAACTGAAACTGGATATTGCTGAAGCATTGAATGATGACTTGTTATTTGTTGAAACCATGAGAACTGACTGTGAAAGATATTTAGAAACTGTTTTGGTTGAATTAAACAACATGAAAAGTCAAGTAAATGATTTGCAAAGTGTCCAGTTGGCTCTTAAAGAGTCAGATTTGAAAAACGAGGCATTGGTAAGAGATAACCAAAAACTGAAATTTGATCTTGAAAAAGAACATATGGTTATTAATTCTTGGGTTCAAGCATCTGGTAAAAATTATGACGCTTTTTCTAAAACCATTGATGCTCAAAAAACTGCCTGGAAATCTGGTGATCTTCAGATGGCAGCTGTTTTACCCACAATTCACCAATTGCCAGAATCTGTTAAAGTTGAAACACCTTATGATTCCTCTGGCACAATCAAATCTGAATCCACTAAGACCAACCCTGTTGAGGTCAAAACTGGAGCCAAGAAGGCTAAAGCTCCAGTTAAAAAGGAATCTGGTGACAATCCTTTACCTCATAAGTCAAGTGAGTCCTCAACTCTAAAGACTAAAACCCCCGCTGAGCCAAAGTCCAAAGGCCAGCAGCCTGAAGAAAAAAACATTTTGGTAAAAATGGAAAATCAAATCCAAAATTTGTCAAGGCAGGTACAAAGTTGTACTGCCAGAATTAAGAATTTGGAAGGAGGTGCATCCTCTTCAGTTGTAAAACAAAATGTCAAAACTCCTTCTCAAAAACAAAAGATGAAACAATCTGCTCAAAAGGAGCAAACTTTGAAAAGAAAAAGGAAATCAATGTTCCACTAAAACCAATTGTCTTCACTCCGGAAACTGGAGAGAACCCTCCAGTTTCCTCATCCAGTTCAACACCCAGTCAAGTACCTGGGACTTCTCAGAAGAAGTCCAGTGGACCCATCAAGAAAAGATGGGTTCACAAAAATAACTAATCAATTACTTGGGTGTGCAGGGCGATCGTAAGAAGAATATTTGGTATCTGGACAGCGCAGCTGGCCGGACTATGACCGGATGTAAGCCCCTGCTGGAAGAATTCACTGTCTGCGATGGACCAGCGGTGACATTTGGTAATGATGGAAGTGGGAAAACTGAGGGATATGGTGTTGTTGACAATGGGCAGATTCAGTTCACTAAGGTTGCATTTGTCAATGGTTTGAAATATAACCTGATAAGTGTCAGTCAACTTTGTGATGATGGATATAGGGTACTGTTCGATATTGCTCAAGGCACTGTTTTTAACAAGGATTGGAAGGTAGTCATGATTGCACCAAGAAAAGGGAATGTGTACATGATGAACATGGAGCCTGCTCCAAAAGAGCATTGTTTCTATGTCAAGACTGATGAGGACACCAACTGGCTGTGGCATAAACGATTATCCCATCTTAACTTCAAAAATATTAACAAGTTGTCAAGAAAGCAACTAGTTGATGGGATACCCTTGTTTCCCTTTAAAAAGGAGAAGCCATGTCCAGGGTGTGAAATGGGCAAAAAGAAAAGAGCCTGTTTTAAGACCAGGCAGAATTTCAGCATCACTGAACCTCTTCACATGCTTCATATGGATCTCTTCGGTCCAGTGAATGTTCAAACTAAAGCTGGTAAGAGATACACTTTAGTTGTGGTCGATGAATACACCAGATTTTGTTGGGTGATATTTATCAGATCAAAGAGTGATGCATCTGGTGAAATTATCTCTCTCATCAAGCGAATTGAGCTCAAGTATACCAAGAAAGTGTGTCAGTTGCGAAGTGATAACGGAACAGAATTCATGAATAAAGAATTGGAGACATTTTGCACTGACACTGGCATTTCTCAAAACTTTTCGTCAGCTCGTTCTCCAGAACAAAATGGTGTGGTTGAAAGGAAGAATCGCACATTGATTGAAGCTGCCAGAAGTATGTTATCTGAATCTGGTCTTCCCACCTGTTTTTGGGCTGAAGCTGTGGCAACTGCATGTCACACCCAAAACCGGTCAGTTTATGTCAAGAGACACAGGAAGACTGCCTATGAAGTCCTCAGGAATCGTAAACCAAATATTGGATATTTCCATGTATTTGGTTGTCCAGTTTACATTTTAAACGATTCCAGTCAGTTGGGAAAATTTGATGCAAAAGCTGACGAAGGTGTCTTTGTGGGGTATTCAAATATTAGAAAAGCCTATAGAGTTTATAATTATAGACTCCAAAAGGTACATGAGACAATTCATGTCACGTTCGATGAATCAAATGAAGCAATCAACAAAAGACCAACCCTTGATTTATCTTCAGTTGTCCCAGTTGATTTTGGTGTATCTGATCAGGTTCATCAATCAGTTAGTACACCAGAAAATGTTTCCAGACATCATGTCTTGGAACCAGTAATGGAAAAGGAGAACATGTGTGACACCTCATTTTATCCTTCTATCAGTTTTAACCTACCTGAAAAACTGGTAATTGGATCTGATGTGCGTGCCACAACAACATCAGAACCAGTTCAAGCTTCTCCAGTTCTTCAAGATATACCTTTGTTTGAAGATAATCATGTCAACTCTTCAGTTGACACTGATGATGAAGTTGAAGTAGTTTGGACTGATCCTCCTCCGGTTGCTGCATCTGTTGGAGATCGTCAAGTGTCTTGCACTGATGTTGTATTATACCAACCTAGTCAATACACTAAATGGACTGCTGCTCATCCCATTGAGCAGATTATTGGCAATCCAGATAGTGGGGTTCAGACTAGAAGAGCCACAAGTGATCAATGCTTGAACGTCACCTTCTTATCACTGATTGAACCGAAGAAGATTGACGAGGCTATGGCAGATCCAAGCTGGGTTGAAGCTATGCAAGAAGAACTCAACCAGTTCGAAAGGAACAACGTTTGGGAGCTTGTTCCTTGTCCTCCAGGGTTAAAGAGAGAACCCATTGGAACGAGGTGGGTCTACCGGAACAAGATGGATGAAGATGGCAACGTTATCAGGAACAAAGCTAGATTAGTTGCCAAGGGTTATTGTCAAGCAGAAGGTGTTGATTTCGATGAAACTTTTGCTCCAGTTGCAAGACTTGAAGCCATCAGAATTTTCCTGGCTTATGCTGCTCACTTGGAATTCAAGGTTTTCCAGATGGATGTAAAAAGTGCGTTTCTGAATGGTACATTGGAAGAAGAAGTGTATGTTACGCAGACTCCAGGCTTCATAAATGAAAAGCATCCACATTGGGTATATAGACTGAACAAAGCTTTATATGGTCTTCGACAAGCCCCAAGAGCCTGGTATGATACTCTAACTAAACATCTTCTCAAAAATGGTTTTCAAAGAGGTGCAATAGATAATACCTTGTTCATCTTGAAAGAAAAAGGTGATATCTTGCTGGTACAAATTTATGTTGATGATATTATATTTGGGTCAACTGATGATGGAATGTGTAAAAGGTTTTCAAAAATTATGTCTCAAGAATATGAGATGAGTTTAATGGGTGAATTAACATTTTTCTTAGGTTTACAAATTAAACAAACCATGGATGGTATTTTTATTAACCAAGAAAAATATGTCAGAGATTTGTTGAGAAAATACAAATTTGATTCAATCCCATCAAAAACCACACCTATTTCAGCTCCGTTAAATTTGGACTCTGACCCAAATGGAAAACCAGTGGACCAAAAAGAATATCGTGGAATGGTTGGTTCACTGATGTATCTAACCGCCAGTCGACCAGATATAATGTTTGCAACATGTTTATGTGCCAGATTTCAGGCAAATCCAAAAGAATCACACTTGCATGCTGTTAAACGCATCTTCAGGTACCTGAAAGGGTGCCCTAGCCTTGGTCTTTGGTATCCCAAAGGCTCAGGGTTAGATCTAATGGGTTATTCAGATTCAGATCATGCAGGTTGTAAGATTGATAGAAAATCCACAACTGGTGGATGTCATTTCCTAGGGGGAAAACTGGTGAGTTGGACCAGTAAGAAGCAGACTTCAGTCTCAATGTCTACTGCTGAGGCAGAATACATTTCTGCGGCCAGTTGCTGTGCCCAGATTCTCTGGATCAAAAACCAGTTACTTGATTACGGCATGAAATTCACAAGAACCCCAATCTTTTGTGACAACACCAGTGCTATTGCTATATCTCACAACCCAGTGATGCACTCAAAGACAAAACATATTGATATCAGGTATCACTTCATTCGTGATCATGTTATGAAAGGAGATATTGAAATACATTTCATCCCCACTGATAAACAGTTAGCTGATGTTTTTACAAAACCTCTTGATGAAAAGACTTTTAAACATCTCATCAGTGAACTGGGTATGTTAAATCCTCATTAAACTGAAGAGGCCCTTCAGTTGAGGATGGTCCAGGTGATCCTTGATTGGTTGGAGATTGAACGCCTTGATGTACTCAAAGACTAGTCACTGATCAAATGGATCACATTTTTAGGGGGAAAAAGACTCAAAACATTTTTCAAATAAATTATTGAAAAATGCAACTGAAGGTCATCAGTTGAAACTGGCATCTAAATTTTCTTTTGGTTGCTAGTTTGGTCTTGTCTCAAAATGGTGGTCAGCCAGATTTCATAACGTTGTGTTTTACTTGGTGGATACTTGTGACACGTGATGTTACTCGAGTGCTAACCTCGCACTCACGACGTCACCTGACATGTCTTACGTGTCAAGACTTTTGCTGAAATGTACTGCACTTTTTATGGGTATTGGTGAAGTTAGTGGGTGAGTGGGAATACCAGCCGTCGTAGCATTAAATGCTTGATGGGAATTATAAATATTTTTGAATTCTCAAAATTTTGGAAAATAACTTTTTACAAATTATTTCAAATATTTGGAGACTAAAATATCTTTTCGTATATATTTTGGCAATATTTTACTGCCTATATATATACCCCACCAATATATCCGTCTCATTTACTTCTCTCAAAATTCCTTCATTTACTCTTTCAATCATTCACAATTCGAGATCCTTTTCTCTCTTTCTTCTTTAAGTCCAAAACCCTAAATCTAAATTCACAAATGGCTCCTAAATCTTCTTCTTCTTCATCTCGTACTCGTGATGTGAATCTACTCACTGCTGAGTACATTCCATCACAAAATGTTATTCGTGCCACTGGTGCTCCCATAAGCTCTAAACTTATTAAATTAAATCCAAATAATCCAATGGCATCTCTTCAAGGGCTCCAGGCCGCTGACTCTCTTATAGGGAGAATCCAATCCTTTCTTCGGATTTCTCCCCTCAGCGATGCCTTCTCTTTGAATCCACACAAGCTATTTCATGACTACTTGTGTGAATTCTGGTACACTGCCTCTCTTTCTGAGGACTGCTCATCCATCTCCTTTTCTCTAAAGGATGGGTCAGTCCCGTGTACCATCACCACTGAAACGTTGAGGGAAGCCCTTAACCTCAACTACTGGAGACATAATGAAACTCCAGTGGTGATTTCCTCCAATATTAATTTCCGCCAGGTCTTCCTTGATATGGGAAATAAGGAGATGGTGGAGGGGGATGTGTTGAAGACCAAGGGGTCCATTACAATGAAAGGGCTTTCACCATCCTGGAAGTTCTTTATGGTCCACTTGGTGGAGAGTTTGGGAGGGAGTTCTGGTGGATTGGACCAGATAAACTCCTTTCAGGCAGAGATGGCTTACTGCCTTTGGAATGGACTGAGGGTGGACTTTGCAGGTATTTTGTTCAGGAGCCTGGTGTTCAAGTTGAAGGGCAACAGGGGTCCTTGTGTTCCCTTTTCAAGATTCCTGTCCCTTTGTTTTATTCAGATTCTGGGCAGAGAAGAGTACAACAACACACAATCCTTGTTCTCTGTGCCAGAACTGTTGAGGAATCTGGACAACCTGGTGTCCACTTCTGATGAAGTCCAGATGTCCCCGAGAATGATTTTTGCATTCTCTAAAACTGATGCACCACAATCTGGTGAATCAGAAAGGCAACTGGGCGGGCCTCAAAATAATGAGGGACCCACCGGTTCGTCTACTGAAGTCATAACTGTGGCAGAAGCAGGAGTCCAGGCAGTTCCTAAAGCAAGAAGATCCTCTAAAAGCAGGAGATCAAGATCTGGACTTGCTGCACCTGACCAGTCACAATCTGTGATAGTGGTCTCTGAAGCCGCTGCCGGTGATATTGCAACTGAGGATAGAGCAGTTGTGGTTGAGGCACCAGTCACCTCTGTCCAGGGAGAAGATGTTTCGGCAACGGATCCTCAAACTGATGATACCATTGAGGCAACTCAAACTGGTCATCAGGAGTCTGAACAACTTGTTCAGCCACCCCCAACATTTATGGATCTTGGCATAAATGAGGGTGTGTTTCAGCTTGAGTCTTCGGACTCATCTGAGACGGAATCTGACCAGGAGATGGCTGATGCAACTGTACTTGATCAGCTCCCTTCTCTCCTTGGTCAACCCCAAGAACCACATGTTTCAGTTTCCCCAACTATTGTACAAAGCTTAGAAATACCTCCAATTTTCACCTCTCGCCAACCACTTTCTTCTATGGGTGTGCCTAGAAATAGACACATCCTAACCCCACCGTCGCCGTCGTTCACACCTGAGCATTCTCAGCATGAACGACACATTGAATCTCTTCCCTTCATTTCTACAACCCTCCTCTTCTATCAACTGATGCTACTGCAACTGGAGAACCAAATATTGTCATACCTCGTCCAGTTGCACCTGTAGCTTTTTCGGCTGGTCCAGTGACACCTTCTCCTCCGTCATTGGACAGCCAATTCGTGTCTTTCCAAGCCGATCTCTCGAACCTTCTCGCGAGGGTGGAAGAGATTCAAAAGACACTCGATAGGAACACCAAGTCCCTCTCCAGGTACCACAAGGATCACTTGCAAAATATTAAAGTGGTTGACCTGGGGATCAACAAGTTCTCTGCCAATGAGGACTTGGTGTTTGGCAAGCTGAACGAGTTAGTGGAATCCTCCAATCAACTGGCAACATCTTTAAGGGAGGCGTTCGCACTGACTCAATCTGGAGTCACATCTTCAATATCCAACCTGCTGAACAGTACTGTCAGATCTTCAGAGGTTGATATTAAGAATCTGGAAAGGCAGGTGCAAGATTTATGTAACAAACCTGGCCTAGATGTGACAGAGCTTGGAAACCAGTTGGCCTCTTCAGTGGGTCTCAAGATTGAAGAAACCTTGGCTGCCAGTGAAAACAATTTGATTGAAAAGGTGATGTCTGAGATCACCAAGATTGCAGCGCCCCAGGTCGATCTCACTCCTATTACATCTGAGATTGATCGGTTGAGGTGCAGTCTGGATACACTGGCCAGCAAGGTCTCTGAACACTCAACTGCCATATCGGATCTGACCACTGAAGTTGGCAAAGGAAGGGAGGGTGTGACTGAAAGTGTTAAGGAAGTCCCTGCAACTGGGCCTCTTCAGATGATCTCTCAATACTCAAACAGATTTTAAAGAGTCAAGAGCAGACAAGTGGAAATGTAATGACTCAGTCTCAAGAGATCAATCATCTTTGGAGGACAGTTCGCATGCTTTGTGGAGTCTTCAAAGAGTGCAAGACAATGCAATCATGGCAGCCTCTAGATCGCCTGCCCTCTAGTCATGCCGATTTTGAAGCCATCAGGCAGGGACTAGATGCTGCCAAGGGGGAAAGGTCGGTACATGCCCCTCACACTCTTGTGAAGACTTCAAGTAAAGGAAGGAGATTGTGATGGCTACCAGTACTGAGGCTGGTGAGCAGGGTTTGAGGTGTTTGATGATGTGGTGGTAGGGAGTGTTGATAAGGGAAAGGCCATTGCTGATGAATCTATGGAACCGGCCACCGATGCACCAATGTTGGAAACTGGCAATGTCGATTTGTTGCCTCCAGTTACTGAAAGCGAGAGTCAGAAGTTAGCAAGAGTGGGATACCTGGTCAAGGAAAGGAAGAAACAAATGAAGGTGAACCAATTCGAATCAAGAAGAAATCTTCCAACCCCTCTTGTTGATATCACTGATGCTCAACTCCTTGGCTTGACACTTGTTGAATACAAGAAGATCAAAGAAGATCCAAGAATAGTCAATGCACTGAAGGAGATGCTTGAAGTTGAACTGGACAAACACTACCAGGATGATGAGGCTGAACTGGATGCTAAGTGTTTGAATGTGTCGGTGGAAAAGGCCAGAGAGATTAGGTCTGAAGGGATTCTCAAGAGGACTGAGCAGGTAAAGAAGGCGGTCACCAAAGTATTGAATCCACCCAAGTCCAAAGGGAGAAAACAAAAAGCCTTGCCAAGAGATGCAAATCTGAGGACTTGGGTAGAACCATCTGAACCCACAACTGATGATATTCGAGCTGCTACACAAAAGCTGAGCACGAGCAAAATCAAACTGACAAATGAATCTGAAGCTCGCACATACTTGTCAGATGTACAGCGTCGAAGGCACAATAGAGGCAGGATTACTGATGTTAAGGTTTCAATCAAGCCTGGTGCCAAGCATTTTGTTGTTGAGGTACAATACTTTGGTGGGCCTAAAAGGACAACTGAGAACCCGGATGTCCATCAGTATGGTCATTCCGAACATGTTGAAATGTTGAGGTTGCTGGAGGGGAGACAGAGGAAGAATAAAGTTGAAAGAGGCTGGGAGTACGTATTGCAAAATCTTATCAAGTTCAAGGAAAACATTGAAGAAAGATTAGGCCTTGATCCTGAGGATACTCAGCCAATTTCATCAGTCTCAAAAAGAAGGAAAACTGGCGAAGGGCCATCTGTTTAAGTTTTCCTTCTAACTATCTGCTTGTAATTTTGTATACTTTCTTGTAACTTATTTGTAAATTGTGTGTATATACAAGTTGCCAGATTGTAACTCACAAGTAAGATATCTGATAGGATCTACAAGCTTTAAAACAAAATCCAAGACATTTGATGATCTATAAAAATGTCTTGGAAACTCAATAGGTTTTATCAAACTCAAGTATTTCAAACTTAAACTTGTATAGAAACAAGTTTGAAATCACTTGACAATATTTCAGGACAATTAGGGGAATTTGTTAGGTCCAGTTTAAGCTAAACTGGAGCTCTCCAGTGACATCTGGAGAGCATGAGGAATTGTCCGAAATATTAGAAGTCCAGTTGCATTGTACAGGTTTAGCAACTGATGACTTCCTCCAGTTGAGATCAGAAGACTAGAATCTGAAGACCTTCCAGTTGAAGTCAAAGACAACAAATGGAAGATAGAGATTGGCAATGGCAGCGAAGCCCAGTTGACAATCTACCAGATCAATCAACTGGAGAATCCTCCAGTGTAAATGCTCTTACAAAGCTTTACACTGATTACGAGGAGGACCTTTTTACTCTACATCCTTTTCCCGGACAATGATATTGTCTTTGGATAAAGATACAAAGATGTAGAGTGGTTGAATAAAGTACCTTTTGTCTTACTTTATTTAACACACACAAAGGATTATTTAAACAATACTTTTGTGTGCTGTCAACCATATTTGTACGTCGAAGTTGAGATCCCCATGCTCAATCTTCGACTATAAATAGAGGTCCTTGCACAAGCTGTTTCAAAACTTTGCAAATACATATATTCTGCAATATTGGTGAACTTGTGCAATATTCTCTCAATCGCAAAAGAAACATTTCACAACTCTAAGTGTTTCGATTGTTTAGGAGAATTTCCAAGTTTAGATCAATTGTAATTCATGGGTTGTTAGGATATTTACATCTTGTATTATCTTGGTTCCGCAACAACCTTGTATTTTATTTAAACAAGTAATAAATAAAATACACTTGAAAATTACATATTGTCTCACCAGTTTATATACTCGTCATTTATATTTTGCATGTATTAATATTTTGTCACCTTAATACTTAATTCCAGTTAACCTGGTACACGATCATCTAAACTGGTCACATCCAGATTAATTGATCGTGTTGCAAAGTTCACTCACCATCGACATAGAGGTGTCTTCAGCCCCATCTAGTAATAGTTGGGACTAAAA